>NC_081561.1:70681353-70900297 GCF_022355385.1 Mustela nigripes
CCGGGAGGGAGACAAACCATAAGTGACTCTTAATCTCACAAAACAAACTGAGGGTTGCCGGGGGGAGGGGGTTTGGGAGAAGGGGGTGGGATTATGGACATTGGGGAGGGTATGTGATTTGGTGAGTGCTGTGAAGTGTGTAAACCTGGTGATTCACAGACCTGTACCCCTGGGGATAAAAATATATGTTTATAAAAAATAAAAAATTAAAAAAAAAAAAAAAAGAACAATTGAAACCACATCTAATGCATTCAGTTTCAAAACTTCTAAAGCACACAAATGTCATTATTAGTAGAGGTATTTATAACATGTGCAGTACTTTGGTAGTATTTTCATTATCTTTTTAGAAAAATGAAGAAAATATTTTAATAAAAATTATTTTAGGTGCACCTGGATGGCTCAGATAGTTAAATGTCTGACTTTTGGTTTTGGCTCAGGTCATGATTTCAGTGTTGTAAAATGTAGTCTCCCATCAGCTCTGAGCTCAGTGTGGAGTCTGCTTGAGATTCTTTCCTCCACCTCTTCCCTCCCCCTCAGCTCTTCCCTCCACTTGTGTGTGTACTCTCTCTCACAAATACATAAATTGGTAAAATCCTTTAAAAATTATTTTATTAGGGGCGCCTGGGTGGCTCAGTGGGTTAAAGCCTCTGCCTTCGGCTCAGGTTATGATCCCAGCAGTCCTGGGATCGAGCCCCGCATCAGGCTCTCTGCTCTGCAGGGAGCCTGTTTCCTCCTCTCTCTCTCTGCCTGCCTCTCTGCCTACTTGTGGTCTCTGTCTGTCAAATAAATAAATAAAATCTTTAAAAAAATTATTTTATTACTCAGCCTTGACTATAAGAACACTACATTATAATAAAATCTTGTTTTCCCAAAGCATACTTATTTTTAAGTAATAATTTTCTCCAATTACAGGATTTTTACTTGAAAATCCAAAATTTTAAATGATATATTTCATTATTAATTGAAAATCAACTTACTAGCAATTTGAGGGGAAAACAAATCAAATTAGCTTATTGTGGTTTAGCCTTTCTCCAGATCACAGTTTGACTGACCTACCAGCACATGGGCAACATGCTAGCTGAGTAGAAGCAAGAGTAAAATTTCCAGCTCTAAATACCTAATGGAATTGCAAGATGTTCTTAAATTTATTTTTCTCCAACACTGTCAACCCAAAACATCTGCACATAGGATTTTCAGTGCAGTTGTAGGTATAGATAACCAAATGAGGTGAGTTGCCATTAACTCAGGATAGAAGATTGTCCCTTAACCTATTTTCACTTTAGTGTGGTATATCCAGATCTTAAACATTGCTGTGACCTACTGGTACTGCCCACAGTTTGCATGTATGTGGACAATATTTTTAAAAAGAAGAGGCATTGTTTTATTTACTTGCAAACTGAAATGGTCAAACTGTCTCCCACTGGATCAATTTTTAAAATCAGATGTTTTCAGGGCACCTGGGTGGCTCAGTGGTTAAACCTCTGCCTTTGGCTCAGGTCATGATCTCAGGGTCCTGGGAACGAGCCCCACATTGGGCTCTCTGCTTAGAGGGGGCTTCCTTTTCCCTCTCTCTCTGCCTGCCTCTCTGCCTACTTGTGACCTCTCTCTCTCTGTAAATAAATAAAATCTTAAAAAAAAAAAGATAAAATCAAATGCTTTCAATATGTTTTCCGAGGACCACAATGCAATAGGATCTGAGATTGCTGTATTCTGGTGTTCCTAAATATTTCTCTTTTGAGGGAAGTGGGAGAGATAGTGATGGGTCAAAAACAGAACAACATGTGTCTTTTGGATGGTATGACAACTGATATATCATCTTCAAAGTTGTGTACAAACATGTGACACTATAAGGTTATAAATAATGAAGGGACATTATCATCACTCTCGTGACAGAATTAATCATTCAGTTAAACACCAGTAAAGAACATCATTAGATTTAGAAGTACTTTGTTATATTTTCATATAATAGATCCTTTCCAAAGAAAGTAATAAAAAAATCCAATTTGTAAAGAAATATTTTTATTAATAGAACCTTTTCTTTATGGTCTACTGATATAATGCCATAATTTTGTCATCATAATGCAGGCTACTGTGTTAATGTGGTGATTCTGTCAGTATAATGGGAAGGGAAAATACTAAGACGACAGTATAAATGGAAGAAATTTTCATAAGTAATAGACCTTCCATCCCTCTTTGAAAGACTGTGTTTACTAAAAATGTAAGTTATAAACATGTCCTGTAAAACTCCACACACTGTTATCATTTTATATCAATACTTTATTCACAAAAACTTTACAGAAATTATAGTATTATAAAGCGATTTTAAGAGTATCTAATGACAAAAATGTTGCTCCTGTCTAATCCAGTTCTCTCTTTCTCTTTTTATTATTGAAATGCGTATGGCATAATTACGTTAGAAGTACAGGGTTTTGATGAATGAAGTGGGTTATTTGTAAATTATAAAATAAGTTTACATAATCCTCTAGCAATAATGCCAAATGCAAATCACCAGAAAAAATTTGGGCAGTTTTTCTTTAGTTCTATCTCTCTGGTTAATGACTGTATATGTCTAGCAAAGTCTAAGAGAAATTCTTAGAGAGCTGCACTACTATTATGAGGAACTGAATCACCTTATTTCTGAGTTTGAAGATCCTGCCTTCAGTCCTTTTGGCATCTGCATATTGCAGAGTGCAAACATCAAATTCTTGTGAGACAAGAACCTCACTTCAGAGGTGTTGTAGGCCATTTTAGAAAAACAAAAATAAAAAAGAAGAAGCACGTGATCTGAATAGATTGGAGTTTTAGTATGAACAATCTGGCTGTACATGCAGTAGTTTTGATAAATCATATACTATTCAAGCAGAATTCTCTGGTGGCTCCTGAATGCTTCAGAGTCTAAAAGTTCTAATGTACATTTGATCAATTTTATTTTATCACCAGGAGAAAAGGTGTCACACTGGCTTTTAAGAGTTTCTCTCTACTCTAAAGTATAAAACCAACACTTGAAAATTTTAAAAACAGGGCAAAGGAAGTTTCTCTATCACTCATAACATAAAAATTGTGAGAAAGAAATATTCCCAAGAAGTGGTAATGCCAATGAGGCAGCAAAACAAATGTAACTGATTTTTTTGTCTTGTAAAATATATGTGTGTGTTCATGTGTGTATTCACACATATTACTATCAACTCATCAAAGTACATTAAAAAATAGGAAATTTTTCAGAGAATACAACATTATTAAGTATTTGCAGTGGATTTTTATGTATCATCAGACCAACCTTGGGAATACACTAACTTCTATCAAGAACAAATATATAATCAATTTATTAAACATAGATATTTTGCTTTAGAAGACTAGAATCTAAGTGAGTCAATTATATTATGTGTATTTCTTTCTACTTAGAAAAAGAATTGAAGTGTCTTTGAATTTTTTCTTAATTTATCTATCTTATAGAGTTTATTCCTCATGATTTTCACAAAGAAAAATGTCAAGATAATTGCAACTTATATAGAATATTTTTGCTTCATTGTGAAAAAGTATTTATACCTTGAGTTACTTGTTGAAGAACTTTATTGTTATGTTATTATTTTTCTGCTTTTTGTTGATTTGGCAGTGGACTTCAACAAAGTAGACTTGGAGTCAACAACCAAGTTGACTTCAAACAAGTAGAACTTGACACATCAACTTCTAGAGACATCTCAAATTACCAAATGAAGATGTTAATAGACTATTGTCATTATAATTCATAAGTTAATATTTAGAATCTTAAATTGTGTTCATTTGTAAAAAAAAAAAAAAAATGGTAAAATAAATGAAGGAAAACTACCAGATACATGAGTGGAAGTCTAGATTTGACCAATTTACTGTGGAACTCTTTTATCAATCTAGTAGAATTTGTATTAACACTCTTCCTCATGAAGATATAACACAATAAATGACAAAAGAAATAATGCCTTATTTATTTTTATATCTCTAGAACAATGTATAATTTTTAACAATTTAAAATATCAAAAAATGAATAATTTTAACCAAAATGATAAAAATTGTGAATTATTATAATACCCATTTGCCAGTCATTAATTAACTAAACAGATCTCTATTAAGCACCTACCGTGTGTCAAAGCAATATTCTATGTGCTAGTGATACAGTTATGAAAAACATAATAAATATGTTAACATGTAAATATAAACATATATACAAAAACAAGCAAGTAAATAAATAAAGCCAGGAAATTATTCTTGCCTTGAAGGAAATAAAACAGGGAAATGAGATAGGAAATACTGGTTTATGATAACTGCTTTCACTATGGTGCCAGGTCTTCTTTAAGATAAAATATGTGAGTAATGAGAAAGAGTTAGATAAATATCTGGTAGAAGAATGTTTGAGGCAGAGTAGAGAAAATGAAAAAGGTCCTGGGCAGGAATAAGTTGACTTTATGTGAGGAACAGAAACATGCCAATAGAGTATAATAAAAGATAGGGAGAGCGTTAGATTAAATCAAGGACATGGGTAAGTTCTGATTCTATAGACTTGAAAGTTATGATGGAGATTGCATTTATTTGGATGACAGAAAACTAGTGTAGGGTTTAAGCAGAAAGATATAATATGATTTCTGATTTTAAAAGATCTTTCTGGGGCACCTGGGTGGTTCAGTGGGCTGAAGCCTCTGCCTTCAGCTCCGGTCATGATCCCCGGGTCCTGGGATCTAGCTCTGCATCAGGCTCTCTACTCAGCAGGGAGCCTGCTTCCTTTCCTCTCTTCCTCCCTGCCTCTCTGACTACTTGTGATCTCTGTCTGTCAAATAAATAAATAAAATCTTTTAAAAAAATCTTTCTGGGGGCGCCTGGGTGGCTCAGTGGGTTAAGGCCTCTGCCTTCCGCTCGGGTCATGATCCCAGGATCCTGGGATCGAGCCCCGCATCGGGCTCTCTGCTGAGCGGAGAGCCTGCTTCCTCCTATCTCTCTCTCTCTGCCTGCCTCTCTGCCTACTTGTGATCTCTGTCTGTCAGGTAAATAAATGAGGAGTCTTTAAAAAAAAAAAATCTTTCTGTCTTTCTCTCCTCTAGTACAGAAATAAGAAACAATGAGACCAATTAAGAAGATATTATTTTAGTCAGAACAAGAAATAATGGTAGTTTGAACTAGGGAGATAATAGGAAAATGATGGTAATCAAATTTGACACATATTTGGAGACAGGGATGACATAACTTTCTAACAGATTATATGAGATGGTGTTCATGACCAAAATAAAGAATTAAAACACAATTCTTAGGTTTGGAAATACAACTACTGGATAGATAAGGCATCATACACAGAAATGGGAAAGGTTTACTCTTGATAATAATGAAGCAGTTTATATCACATCTACCATCTGATAGCTAATAATTACAACTCTGGAAAAAGTTCAGAAAAATCAAATCTGCGAAAGTACCAGAACATGAGCTTTGTGGAAGGGGATACTTCCCAAGCAGTATAGATGACAGCCAAAACTCAAGGAGAACACTGTCAACTTACTGGTTGAGGAATCAGAAGACATAGTTTCAGAACAACACAGAAGCTGGGAATTGGCACATCCACAAAAGGGAAAGCCACAAAAAAGAACCTCATATATATTGCTTATAAATTCTAAATAAATATATAACAAATCCCTGAATTATATATTAATGGAATGAACTCAGAGCATCCAAGAGCTATGAGAAGTTTCAACTAGTGCCCACCAAAGAGGAGATAGAGTTTGGAGTTTAAGTTTAACTTAACTGCCAACCAAATAAAATCTTCAAATCACAACATTTGGAGTAACATAAGAAAATAGAAAATTTCTATATGTATAACTCACAATATCCAAGATACAATCTAAAACAAAATATACAATTAAAGAAAAGAGAAAATGTGACCTGAATCTAGAAAAAAATAGCAATTTACAGTGACTTTACTCAGAAATGATTGAGATGAGATGTTTAAATTGTTAGAAGTTTCAATGCATGCACAGGAAACAAAGGGAAACATGCTCATAACTAATGAACAGACAGGTAATTTCAGAAGAGAAATCAAAACTACAAAGAAAAAAAAAGACCAAATTGGAATTCTAGGATGAATAAACATGTATATAATATATAAAAAATACTGGATGGGCTTAATAAAACATTAAAAATGATACAAGGAAAAGATAGGTTTAGTGATAAGAAATTAATAGAAATTTTAAAATATGAAAAAAACAAAAATACAGAATAGATGAAGAGAGACTTCATAGCTTGTGGGAAAGTATCAAATGTTTGACTGACTTATGAAACAAAAGAGGCATAAGTAGAAAGAAAGCCATACTCAGGCACATCATAGTGAAACACCTAAAAATCAAGTATAAAGTAAAAAGCTTAAAAGCATCCAGAGAAAAGTGATGCTACATCAAGTGAAAAAATTATGTGAAGAACTCCAGACTACTGCGGAACAATGACTTGAAAGTGATAAATTTAAAATAAATAAGTAAACAAATAAAATAATTCACAAAGAAAGAAAGAAAGAAACAAACAAACAAAAGACCACTGTCAGTACTAACTATATATTCCATGAAGATATTTTTCAAAAATGAATCAAATATATAAAATATATAAAAAATACATAAATAAAGTCTAATAGAATAGGTTGTCAGCAGAGCTATATCATAAGAAACATTAACAGAAATTCATTCAGGTTGAAAAGAAATAAGAACACATGAAAACTCAGATTCTTAGGAAGGAATGGATACCACCAGAAAGAGCAAAAGTATGATGAAGTTATAAAAAAGCAATTGTTTAATTTCTTTTAAAAAACTATGAATTTATGAAAAATGTATAGCTTATTATTGTAATAAGTAAGACTAAAAGATGTTTAACAGCTATATAAAACTAGTTACAGTACTCTTAAAATTTAAATGGAGTGGTACAAATTAAGTCTAAATTAGAACTATGAAAAGTTAAAAAGCTTATTTTAATCCCTAGAGCAGCTGGTAAATGCAAATAGGTATTGGTTAAAAAGCTGATAGATGGATTAAATGCTAAATATCACTCAATTAGTCAAAAATAAAATATAAAATATAAGCAGAGCAAATATTGAGACAACAAAAATACAAAGCAAAATGACACAATTAAGTAGAATCAATTCAATAACTGAATATTAGGAATCAGACTCTGCCTCCTAAATTTGCAACAATTGAACAAAAGACTCTTCATGTCAAGATATTTTCAGTCAACAAAACCCAGGCAAGTTGCTAGTGGATTTTACTCAGCATAATTTTAAAAGTAATAACTAAAAACAAGCAAAACAACACCATCAAAGAATATAAGAAATTTGGAGGAAATTGAAAGAATGTAGGAAAGAAAATAAATGACAAGAGAAAATGCATTCAGAATAGAAAAAGGAAAATTCAAGATAAAATAAAAATTGTACTCAAAGATTTGAAAGATGAAGTTGAAAAGTCTCACAGAAAGCAAAAACTATAGAGATAGAAGATGTATATATAGATACAGATATAGATGTATGTATATATAGGACAGATATAGTTGATTGTATATATATAATATATATGTGTATGTATGTGTGTGTGTATACATGTGTGTGTGTATGAATTCTGCACTGAGGAGACATAAGAAATTGAGGGAAAAAACTGTTCAAAAGTAATGCAATGCCAAAAAAAAACGCCTTATGAATTAATAAAACAAGTGTCTACATTATGAAAAATATTACTGCTTAGACCAGTAAAGGTGAAAAGAATCACAGTTCAGGATAAGAAAATGAAATTTCAAAGAAAAAAGTCTGGAGTGGGAAAAAAAAAAAAAAAAGAGGTGAGAAAGTTTGCCAGTCAAGTATTAGTTATCACAATGACATCTAATTTCACCACACCACCACAAAATCTATTTTTTTTAATTAGGCAAACTTTAACAATTGTAAAGAAGATTACCCAGATAAATAGTCAATCAAGTCTATGGATAGAATTTTCATATATTCAAGATCTCAGAATATTTTCTTCTCATACCACCTTTCTCTGGAACCAGCGAGAGAAGCTTTTTTTTCCAAACTGAAGAAAAAGATAGAGAAAATCTACTGAATGCTGAAGTCCCATGTCTTCAGTCATGAAGAAGGTGAAGAGTTCAATCATTGCAGAACGAAAACAAAGTTAGAAGGTGCCAAAGGACAACACCAAGGAAGAAAGAAAAGGAAGAAAAAGGAAGAGGTGAACAGACTGAAATGACTTGACATATTTGAACATACTGAAAAACTTTAAGGTTCTATGAGAAAATTGGCACTGAAATCATTAAATTAAGTCCAAGAAAAAAAAATCTGAAAATTTTAAAAAATGTAATCATAATACATGGTATGTATTACTAAAAGCAATATTAATAACAAACACTGAATATTGATTTAAAAGTTTATATGCATATAGTAGAGGATGTGTATGCACTGGCAGTAAAGAAAGCCAGGTACTTTTCTCTCTTCTTTTTTTATTTTTAAAGATTTTTATTTATTTACTTATTTTATTTATTTATTTATTTATTTATTTATTTCTTACTTAGAGAGGCACAGTGACAGTGGAATCACAAGCAGGGGGAGTGGGGGAGGGAGAAGAGCCTTCCTGCTGAGCAGAGAGCCTGATATGGGTCTTGATCTCAGGACCTCGGGGATCATGACCTAAGCCAAAGGCAGACACTTAATTACTGAGCAGTGCAGGCACCCCCTTTTCTTGCATTTTAAGAAGTGACAAGTAATGCCCAAGTTGAAATATCATTATGATGAATAAAATAATGTAGAAATGGGGAAGAAAATAGTAAGAAAATAAAAGAATGAAAGCACTTCTGTTTAAGAAGTGTGAATTCAGGGGCACCTGGGTGGCTCAGTGGGTTAAGCCGCTGCCTTCGGCTCAGGTCCTGATCTCAGGGTCCTGGGATCAAGTCCTGTATCAGGCTCTCTGCTCAGCAGGGAGCCTGCTTCCCTCGCTCTCTCTCTATCTCTCTCTCTCTGCCTGCCTCTCCATCTGCTTCTGATATCTCTCTGTCAAATAAATAAATAAAATCTTTAAAAAAATAAAATTAAAATAAAAAAAAAGAAGTGTGAATTCAGATAGAGAAGATAAAGGGCAATGAATTACTGTTTTTCAATATAAACACTAAAATGCTACCTTAAAATATTTTTAGAATACTTTTTAAAATATGCATATATAGTTCTCTGTTAGAAATATAAATTTTAACATTCTATTTGATTCAGCAATTCCACTTCTAGGAATTTGTTCTAAGAAGGTAAATTAGTGCAACAGTAAGTATACAAAAATGTTTATTTAACTATAACAGGGAAATTCCAGTGAACCTTCAGAGAAATACAGTCAATCACTTTCGTCTCCCTGGTCTCTGTAGGCGCTCTGTGTTTCATTCATGCATTCATTCATCCAAAGTCAAAGTGGGTTTTATTAATAATAGCCTGAGTCTGATGAATGGGGACATTCTGCTGGGCAGGCCCACTTGGGGCAGTCTACCCATGGCAGACACATGGATACCATTAATCTCAAGATCCCTTGGCCCCAAAGTGGCCTTGGATATGCCCTCATGAGAGAGAGGCTAAATCCCTTTTGGGCTGAAGGGATCTGGGAGCAGGGCAGAGTTGGGGCGAGCACCAGCTTCACCTGGAAGTCAGTTTGCCATTTTGTCCATCTTCTCCAGGAGCAAGTGCTGGCCATCCATAATGCCCAGTTCCTCCAGGGTGATCTCTGACGGGGTCAGCTACTCCCGGCCCTCATGGCTGCCTATCTTCCAGAGGCAGATCACTAATAAAGTTTCAGTTAAATACATCTTATGCATTTAATGTTAAATATAATGTTAATATAATGTTAGAAGATAATTTAGTGACATGGTAAATTCTTTATAAATATATTATCATCATAATTTTAAATTATATATGTATCTATGTATCATTTTAATAATATATTTTATAAACATATGATATAATTATGTCTATTATTACATATTATAATAACTGTATTATATATTTAATAAATATAGTTAAGTGTATATATACGTACTCCTGTTATTCATCATTTTTATTTTTTTTTAAGATTTTTATTTATTTGAGAGAGAGAGCACAGGGGGATGGGTGGGGCAGAGGGAGAGAGAGAAGCAGACTCCTTGCTGTGTAGGGAACCCAATGCAGGGCTCGATCCCAGGATCCTGGTATCATGATCTGAGCTGAAGGAAGATGCTTAATGGACTGAGCCACCCAAGTACCCCTAATCTCTTTTAATATTTCAGACTGTTCCACTCTCTTCAAACTTCTGACTCTTCCCTTTGTCACTGATTCTCTACAGACAAATTTGACTTCCATACCACTAAGACAAAGATGTAAAACAAGCTACATCACCACATTTCCCACCAAGATGACAAGTCATCTTAAATCTTACACATCCACCTTCCTATTACAATGAACAGAATGCCCTTCTTCAATGAAAGGTTAATTCCTCCTGTGTGATCTGAATTAGTACCGTCATCTTTCTGAATTTCTTCTCCTTTCCTATTTGATATTTCTTCTTTTTCTCCAGCTTCTTTTTAATTTTTATTGAGTCCTTAGAATAAACATTTATACATGCTCAATTCTTTTCCACCTTAAGCAAAAACACATATACTTTTCTGGTGTAAACTGAGGCATCCAGTAGATGTTTGAGGTGTATTTGTGTGCATTTTGTGCATCTGGGTTAGGGTTTCTGCATTCTTCCAGTATTTCTTCTAGATAAAATGGCACATAAACAAGTGAAAATTCAGTAATGCTCAAACTGTTTCCTAATATATCAATCCCATTGAAACAAATGCACATTTTTTAAATGAACATGAATTGGCTATACAGAACTTACTGTATTTTAATTTTTCTTTTGTGGAATAACATTATAAGTCTTTGTTTCAAATTAATCATCAAGTCCTTTAATGTAATTTAAGCTTGAAATTCACAAATAATACTAAGAGTTTAAGCAAATCAGATTGATAAAGAGATTTTCAAAAATTGGTTAGGTAGAATATGCTTAAAAGGAGCAAAAATTCACCAACCAAATAACAAACAATAAGCAACATCAAAAAATGTCTTCTGATAAATAGTATCCTCAATTATATACATAGATAATGTGAAAGCTGTTCTCTGTGCTAAAGTGAATGGTTTTGAATCAAATGGAACCAGTAAAATGAATGTTTAGAGAATCCCTGTTGTACCCTTCAATAACAAAAAAGCTTATTTTGCATAGACAAATTTTATGCAACATAAATTTAAATTGCCTGGAATCTGCAACAGAGAATGGGTAGTGTACAGCATGAAGCTTCCTCAGTTATCAACATCTTTGGAACTGAAGCTCCTCCAAGCATGCTATAAATATTTTTTGTGTGTGAGAACTGCTTTCTTGCTATATAGTGAAAATGTCGATGTTGATGCTCAACAAATATTATAGTTTGTATTTATTGCCTCATAAAGTTAAACTAACTGTGTGTTAGCTGTGCTGCTGATGGAAACTTGTCTTAATGTGGTTTATAGTGATGCTAATTCTGATGGGGTCCCATGCCACAGCAGGATGAGGCAGTAATGCAGTCATTAATTAAAAGGATAAAACAGACTTTTTACATGTGGCTCAGAGCTCAACTTTAATTACCCTTTGGCTCCAAGGTCTCTACTCAGGTCATTTCTGCAAGTAGTTTCTTGGGTTGCTGACAGTGCCTTCTATACTTGACAGAGTTCAATAAGGCAATAGCAACACTTGTATGATTAAATTTCATCTTAAGATTATGAGGAGTATTTAGCTAGCTAGTTGGAAATGATTTAATCTTTCATTGGTAATCTTTTATGAGACAACCCATTTATAGACTTATATGTAAAATCAATTCTGTGCTGTTATATTTTCTTCTGTAGCTGTAATACTGGTAGTCATCCTGTATTTATAGCGTTAAAGGTTGATTTCAGAACACTAACTTTCAAGCTTTAATACCCATATATCTTCAGCCAATAAAACCCTAATCTAGCAATAATATTACTAGTAATTCTAATAATATAAATAGACATTTATTGAGGACTTATTATGTGACAGGCAGTGTTCCATGTGTTTTTATATATTGTCATTTATACCTCTGCCAAAATCCCTTTGGTAAATTTAATTATCATCCTTATTTTAGAGATGCCCAGCAACCCAAAAAGGTTCGGTAACTTTCCCAAATCTCACACCATGGGAGAAACAGGTCTGGCTAACTAGCATTAATCTCTACTCTCTGTTTTCATGAAACATTGGATTAATTTTAAAACATCAGATATTGGAAGAATAGCACAATTAACATGTTTTTACTTATCACATTTTGCCTAATCTGTGCATCTAAACTTTTTTTTTTTTACTAAACCTTCTAAAAGTTGCACAAATTATAGCATTCTCGTCATTGTGCAATTTAGAAAAATAACATTTAAGGCATTCTGTTCCTAACATATTGTCATTCAAACACCCAAGAAATGTAATATTCATTCAATAATATCATCTACTGTATTTAAATTTCCCCAGTTATTTCTCCCCAAAAATATATTTTATAGGTCTTAGGTCTAGGATCTATGAAATTTCACTCATTGCATTTAGTTGATATGAACATTTAATTTCTCTTAATTTTGAATGACCTTGGTTTTTCTTTTCACATGCTACTGAATTTGTGACAAATTGTCTTTTAGAATACCTTCTATTTGACACTGTTTATTTTTTTTTCATCATTTCAACTTTAGCAAAGAGTATGCAATTCAAGTGATGCAATATATATCAGAAGGTGAGTATCATTGTTTGTATGATTGAAATACTGGTTGTACCACTATTGGTGATGTTAAATTTGGTCAGTTTGCTAAGGGAGTGACAATGGCCTATCTCCACTGTAAAGTTAACTTTTCTTTTGTAATTCAGGGTTGATATATTCTGTTACTATTTTGTTCCCCACACAAAGATGTTTAGTAAATATTGATAAACATTTCATGAAGCAGTTATTGCATTGAGGGGTTGCAAAAAAATGAATTTTTTTCTACATATATTAATTAGTATTTTTTCTATAGATAGGATACTTCCTTACTTTTTTTTGCATTCCCTCAATTTTTATACACTCATACATATTTTATTTAATGTTTATAGAACATAATCACTAACATATTTTCATGTTCAAACTTCACAAATTGGGTCAGTGGCAGCCTTTCTAAACTGAATTCTTTGTCCCTCTGTTATAGAACCACCAGTCTTAGAAATTCCTTGTTTCTGGAATAAGATGACCATGGCTCACCATTTACTTTCCTTCCCCAAGCCTATGACTAACCACTTAGCTAAGTCTCAGTATCCTTTCAATCGAGAATGTTATTTGGAAAATAAATTCTAGTATTAAGTCTACACACTGTTCCAAATCATCATTTCTTTTTATGGAAAGAAACACACACACACACACACACACACACACACACACACACACATTCCAAGTTTATAATGATACAGACAATAAAAATCCAATGCCACAATAAAATACTTAGAAGAAAACATATAGGAAAAGCTTCATGACATTGGATTTGGCAATGATATCTTGATTATGACATCAAAAGCAACAAAAGCAAAGGTAGATAAATTGGACAACATCAAAATTTAAAACTTTGTATATTAAAGAACACTATCAACACAAAGAAAATGTAATTCATGGGAGAAAATATTTCTAAATGATATATCTCAAAAGACATTAATATTCAGAATATATGAAGAACTATGAATATATATAGAAGATATATATGCAATATATAAGTGCATATATATGCAATATATAATATAGGCAATACAAATAATATATATACACACTTATATGTTATATAAGATATATATATATATATATCTTCTTTGAGAAAAGCTTATTCAGAGTACTTTGCAATTATTTTTAATTGGTCTGTGTGTTTTTGGCTGTTGATTCAAGTTTACATACATATGTCATATATATATATACACATATATATACACACACTGCATATATGTAATATATGAAGAGCTTTTGTATTTTACACAACTTTACATATTACACATACCCATATATATGTAACATATAAAGAACTTAACAGCCAAAACCAAAGAACCCTATTTAAAAAAAAATGGGCAAAGATTTAGTCCTTTCTTTTTTGTAAAAAGATTTCTTCAAAGAAGATATAGGAATGGCCAATAAACACATGAAACAATGCTAAATGCCACTAATCATTACAGAAATGAGAATAAAAACCATAATTAGATACCACCTCACACCCATTAGGGTGGCTATTACCAAAAAATTAAAAATAACAAGTGCTGATGAGGATATAAAGAAACTATAACTCTTGTGGACTGTTGGTAGACATGTAAAATAGTGCAGCCACTATGGAAAACAGAATGATAGATACTCAAAGAATTAAAAAGAGAATTACAGTGATACAGAAATTCCACTTCTGGGAAACACCCAAAAGAATTGAAAGCCAAGACTTAAACAGATATACACCCACATTCACAGTAACACTATTCACAATAGCCAAAAAGTGGAAGCATTCCAAGTGTCCATCAGTGAATGGATAAAGAGTAGGTGATACACACACACACACACACACACACACACACACACACACACACACACTACTCAGCCTTATTATTCAGGCTTAACAAGGAATTTATGACACATGTTATGTATGACATGAGGATGAATCTTGAAGTCAGTATGCTAAATAAAATAAGCTTGTCGCAAAATGACAGGTACTGTGTAATTCCACTTACATGAGGTACCTAGAGTTATCTGATACCAGAGATAGAAAGTATAATGGTGATGGAATCCCCAGCCAAGTGCTGGGGAAAGGGAAGAACGGAGATTATATTATTTAATGAGTATGGAATTTCAGTTTTAGAAGAAGAAGAAAAGGAGCTAGATGGTGGTGATGGTTGCTCAACAATGTGAATGTACTTAATACCATTGAACTGTATACTTAAAAATGATTTAATATCAGTATGGTGTTTTGTTTGTTTTGTTTTGTTTTGTTTTTGCTTCTTCACATTTTGTTTGTTTGTTTCAAGTTTTTATTTAAATTCAAATTAGTTAACATATAGTATAATATTAGTTTCAGGAGTAGAACTTAGTGATCATCCTACTGTACACTGTTGTTTTGAACTGCATCTTTAAAATGAATAAAAACTAACCTACTAAGCTAAGTTCAAAAATTTTTTGCAGTTTTTCACTCTTAGAATATAAAACTAAATGCAGGCAAATTACAATGTTGAAAAGATATTTAAAGTCATTCATATTCATTTGTTTGCAAATAATTTTATCTATTCTAAAATATTTAGTATGAAAGGAAAAATACATAGGAGAAATTATACCAAAAGGAGTCTTGCTGTCAGTCTCAATGCCCTCTATCCCATTCCTATGTATCCTCTATCCGATAAAGTCTTTTTTATTAGTTTCTGGCTTATCTTTTATTACCTTTTGTAAAAACAAGAAATGCATATAATTATTTGTGAACAGTTTAACTGAGTATAACTAATATACAATAAATAGCATTGTTAAATTTAGTAGGTTTGACATAGCACAAATTCTATATATTTGGCACACTAGCCTATGAAATCATTGCTATGATCAAGATAATATGTTTATTGCCTCTCAAAAGTTTCTCATGTGACTCTAATGCCCATTTTTTACCTTCCCCATTTGCCACCCATCACATGGCAAACATTGATTTGCTTTCTCCTTCACTATGAATGTGATGGGCAGAATATTAAGATGATACCCAGTGAGTAATGCCCTTTATAATTTTGTCTCCTGGATTGTAAGCAAAGCCTGTGACTTGCTTCTAGCCAATAGTATATGGAAAAAGTAATGAGATAACCACTCCCTTGATAATGATATATAAAAGCTTATTTTAGAAGACTGGAATGAAAGATCCTTCTTTGAAAAAGCTGCCCTGTGATGTAAGTGGGCCACATGACAAGAAAGATGGATGGGAGTGTGTGTGAAGGATAAAAGCCCTAACGGCTGAGAGTGACCAAAAAGAAGGAACCTTAATTTCATAACTGCAAGGAAATTAATTTAGTCATCAATCATGTGATTTTGGAGGAGGATCTCAACCTTCAGATTATATCTCAGACCCTGCTGATACCCTGACTGCAACCTTGTGAGACTCTTTAAGCAGAGAATCCAGTTAAATCATACAACTCCCAACACATGAAAACCGTGAGACAATAGATGCATGCTGTTTTAAGCTGCTAAATTTGTGGTAATTTGTTACATAGCAATAAAAATACAACAGATAGTTTTCATTTTGTAGAAGTTTTCATAAATGGAATCATATAATACGTACCAATTTTTGTCTGGCTTCTTTTACTCAGTATATTTTGAGATCCATCTGTTATTGCATATACCAATAAAGCTCAGTGAGATTCCATTGAGTTACTATATCACAATATGCTTTATCTATTCACCTGTTGATGAACATTTGGGTTGTCCTAATTTGGACTATTACAAACAAAGCAGCTATAATGCAGAAGCCTTTATAGGAACAGATGTTTTCTTTTTCCTTGGGTAGAAAACTGGAAGTAAAATGACTAGATAATATGGTAATGGTATGTTTATTAAAGTGATTGTACTAGTTTACATTCTGCCGGAAATGGCCAGCAATCCCTGTACCGACAGATGAAAGATTGCTCCAAACTTTGCTGTGACGGAGAGGAAAAGCCCAGGGGGTCAACATTCAGAGATGAAGACCCTTTGCTCTTTAGTCTTGCTATTATTGGTCCTTCAGGATAATCACAAATCCTTATCACTGTTCTCAAGCCTGAGATGTGTGATGTGGGGTCTTACTGAAACTAGGAGGATCTGTTTATGGGAAAGATAAAACATGCTAATCTGCTGTTCTACTAAACATATCCTAAGGTATGATGCCCACATCTCTTAGATCTTAGGCCAGCTGTTTGGGCTAAGACAGCTTCAGGGAAGGTAACCCCCTGGGGCATTCTAATGGCAGAGTGATCACAAGGCCTATACCCTTCTCTGAAACCTTCCATAACCCTCAGTGGCCTCCGTGTTACATTTTAGCAAGCCAGGTATTATGGTTGATTTCATGCTTTTCATTAACCCCAACAACATTCGACAAGCAGTATATGAGAGTTTCATTTCCTCTATACCATCACTAACACTTGATATAATCACTCTTTTAAATTACAGATATTCTAATAGGTGTATATGGATATCTTTTCTAAATTTGCAGTTCCTTAATGACGTGTGATTCTGACTTTTTTTTTCTCCATGAGTTATTTATGAAATTGCCTTTGGTGATGTCTGTTGAAAACTTATCCTCAGTTTTCACAGAGTTATATAATCTTTATCTAATATGTAATTCGCAAATCGTTTTCCCAAGCAATGATTCTATCTTCATTCTCTTACTAGAGTTTTCTGGAGATCAGAAGTTCTTAATTTTTATGAAAGTTATCATTTTTTTCTTATGGATGCTTTTTTCTTGTATGTAAGAAAAATTGTCTTCTCTTTCCATTTAAAAGTTTCATAGTTCTAGGTTTTTATTATTATACCTATTATCTATTTTTAGTTAAGTTTTAAATAAGATGTGAGATATGGATCTATGCTAATTGTTTTTTCCCTGAGGATGCTCCATAGTTCCAGAATGATTTTTTTTTAAAACAGAAGCATTTCTTCACTGAATTCCTGTATACCTTTATTGAAAATTGATTGACCATATATCTGTAATACTTTACTTGGCTCTGTCTTATTCTATCTATTTAAGTGTTTATCTTGATGCCAGTACCATACTTCAATGACTATTGTAGCTTTATAATAAGACTTCATGTGATGTAGTGTAAATCCTCCAACTTTTTTCTTTTTCAAACTAATTTTGATGATTCTAGATCCTTTGCTTTTAAATTTTTTTAAAAGATTTTATTTATTTATTTGACAGACAGAGATCACAAGTAGGCAGAGAGGCAGGAAGAGAGAGAGGGGAAAGCAGGCTCCCCGCCTAGCAGAGGCCCTGATGCGGGGCTCGATCCCAGGACCTTGAGATCATGACCTGAGCCAAAGGCAGAGGCTTTAACCCACTGCCCCACCCAGGCGCCCCTGCTTTTAAATTTTTTATTAAGCTCTTGAAGTTTTTAAAAAGTCCATCATGATATTGATTAGAGATTGTATTATATCTAAAGGTCAATTTGGAGAATATTGATAAGTAGAAAATAATGTCTTCCAAAGCATGGGCACACAATTTATTCAGTTATTCGTTACTTTCAGTTTCAGTTAATGAATTTCAGTTACTCGTTACTTTTCTTTCAGTAATGTTACATGGTTTTCCATGTTTGGGTGTTGGATATCTTTTGTCAGATAGATGCCTAAGTTCCTTTTCATTCTTTTTTTAAAACTTATTTTGCATCAGGGGCACCTGGGTGGCTCAGTGGGTTAAGCCTCTGCCTTCGGCTCTGGTCATGATCTCAGGGTCCTGGCATCGAGCCTGGCATCAGGCTTTCTGCTCAGCAGGGAGCCTGTTTCCCCGTCTTTCTCTGCCAACCTCTCTGCCTACTTGTGATCTCTTTCTCTGTCAAATAAATAAATAAAATCTTTAAAAAAAAAACTTATTTTGGATCAATTAAGTATTTCTATGGTTCCTTTTGTCCCTATGATTTTTTTTATCTTCTTTATTGACTTGGAAATAACTCTTAGTAGGTTTTTAAAGCACATGATATATTTCTTAAACTTATTCTTATCTTTCTTCAAATCATATGATACCATTTCAATTATAGTATAAGAAATTTAAAATAGTATACTCCATTTCTACCCTCCTGGATTTCGTGTCATTATTACTATGCATTTTATTTTGCTGTCATGTAAGTTATAAATCACAAAATACATTGTTATTAATTTTACTTTAGGTAGTTGATTATCTTTTAAAGTTATTTAAATAAGACAAATAAGTCTTTATATTTACTTGTATAATTATCTTTTTCTATGCTCTCCAAATCTAATTTTCCTTCTGCCTGAGCTTCTTTTAATATTTCTTATAGTGCAGGTCTGTTAATGATGAATTCTTTCAACTTCTCTATGTCTGAATAAGTTTTATTTAAGTCTTCATTTTCATAAGATACTTAGAATCATAGGTTGATTCATCTTTTCTTACAATAATTTGAAAGCAGTCTTCTGGTTTGCATTATTCCTAATGAGAAATCTACTATAATCCTTAATTTTATTCCTCTGTGTGTAATGTGTCATTAATTTTTACTACTTTTAAGACTTTCTCAGGGAGCCTGAATGGCTCAGTCAGTTAAGTTCTCAGATTCTTGGCTCAGATTGTGATCTCAGGGTCATGGGATGCAGCCCTGTGTTGTGCTTACCACTCAGTGGGGAGTCTGCTACTGTCCCTCTGCTTCTGTCTCTGCCCACCCCCCCCAAAGAAATAAATAAGTCTTAAAAAAAAAAAAAAAGATTCTTTTTCTCTAGGTGTAAGCAATTTGATTATGATGTGCTTTGGTGGAATTTTCTTCATATTTTTGGCTTTGGGAATTGTTAAATCCTTAGATTTGTAGTTTTCATCTATTTTGGAAAGAGTCCAGCCATCATTTTGTTGTATGTTTTCTGTCACCCTATCTCTTTCATTTACTTTGGATAGATTTATATATCCATTAGTGGAAGAAGGAGAGAAAGAGGGAAAGAGAGATTGAGATTTTAATGTATAATGGGACCAATCTTTTCTTGCTTTCAGATTTTGAATTATACTGTGAAAGATTTTGTCCATGTGCAGGTTATAAATAAATTCACCCATTTTTACTTCTCTTTTTTCTTTTTTTTTTTTCATATTTACTTCTAATACTGTGTGAGCTTACTTTTTACAACTCTAATCCATTTTGAATTTATCCTGGTATATAATGGAAAGCACGAGTCCAATTTTAGTTATTTTCCTAACCATCATCCAATTATACAAACACTATTTAATAAACATTTCATCATTTATTTCCTAAGTGATTTGAGCTACCTGAAATTTGTCTTACAGACTTTATTGTTATACATATTTGTATTTATTTCTAGACTTTCTATTCTCCTCTAGGTAGTTTTAAGTATGGAATTTTTATAGCGTGTTTTAACATCTATAAAAGGAAGGCCCCATTCATTATTCTTTTTTCTTGCATGTTTAATTTTATACACTCTAGAATGCATTATTCTAACTCAAGAAAAATGTGTTTAGTACTTTATTGGGATTGTATGAAGTTTATATATTTAATCTCATATAATTTGCATATTTATGATGCTCTTAAGAACTAGTGATGTCTTTCCATTTATTTTACAATTATTTATTTTCATAATACATGTATTAAATATTTTTGTTAAATTAATTCTTAATATTATTGATTTCTAAATATATTTTTTGTTATATTTAACTGGTGATTGAGAAGTTTAAATATTAATGTTATTTTCTGCTAGCTTACAAAAATTTTTGTTGCATATTTGTTTTCTTTAAAAGTCTTACTGCTTTTCAAGCTCTATTATCATGACATTTACAAATGGAAATAATTTTACCTCTTTGTGTCCAATTCTTTTACTACCATTTGTTTTCATGCATTATCTACTGTGTTCAAATACAATGTATTTTGCCTGACTTCCAATCCTTAGTTAAAAAAAAAATTGCCTAAAGGCCTCTTTTATTTGCCCATTAATCATAATGTTGGCTGTGGTAGCTGTTATACATAGTATATAGCATATAATATGTAATGTGTAAAATATATAAATATACATATTAAAATGATATATAATAAATATAATTTAAAAGTAGCCATTATATCTTTTTTTTAAATTTCTTTCAGTGTTTTAACAGAAATGTGCAGTATTAAATTTTGTCATATATCCTTTCAGGATCCATATTGATAATGTTATGTTTATCTTTTTCTTTATTTCTATTTATATGGTTAGTTACATTAATGAATTCTTTAATATTATGCCATTCTTAAATTCTTGTAATAAGTTTTGTTTACTCATATTACATTATTTTTAATGTGCCTTTAGAGTGTTAGATTTAGCTTCCTAATATTATATTTAGAGTTTTTATATGGAAACATAAGAGATTGCTTTATTTTTCTGTTATAGTATAATCTATGTCAGCTTTATTTATCAATGATATACTTAAAAAATAATTGAAAGTTTTCCTCAGTGTTATATATTCTGGAACACTTTAAAGTGAAACAGACTTTTCTCCTTCTTAAGGTTTAATAGAATACTGTAAAACATCTGGCCTTTGATTTTGATCATGGTCCTTTAAGAACATTTTGTTACTCTTATAGGAAATGGTCTTTTAAGCCACTAGCTCAATTTAGATCAATTTTTTTTGTCAGAAATCTCATCTAAAAAAAAGGAATCTAGAAATATATAGATTTCCAGGCTTGTTTGTTTATATTTATACAAATTAGTCTCTTCTTATTTTCTTTTTCACTACTCTGATTCAATAACAATATTCAACAATGATATAATATTCTTATCTCACATATATCTGTTATGTTCATATTGTGTGCCAGTGCTAAATAAGTGAAAATGATTCTTGTCAGTAAAGCAGAAAATTATTATTATTTTATTTATTTATTTTACTTTCTAAAATGTAATTATTATTCAGATACTATTTTTATATTGTTTACAACCCTTAAGATAATCTTTGAATATGGAAATCATTAAGTGATAGCCTTAAAAGGCTGAACGAATCTTATACAATTTTTAAAAATTAAAACAAACACAGCATAGAGTTCAGAATCATTATATTTCTCTAGTCCAGAAAAAAACACACTCATTTATAAGTAGGACTATTGAGTAGTACTGTTAGTAGCACTAGTAACTTAATCACTCTACAATTTAAAAAAAAAATCTTTTTTTAAAGATTTTATTCATTTATTTATTTGACAGACAGAGGTCACAAGTAAGCAGAGAGGCAGGCAGAGAGAGGGGAGGGAAAGAAGCAGGCTCCCTGCTGAGCAGAGAGCTGGATGTGGGGCTCAATTCCAGAACCCTGGGATCATGACCTGAGCTAAAGGAAGAGGCTTTAACCCCCTGAGCCACCCAGGTGCCCCAAAAGAATCTTTTCTTATAGCTAAATATAATCTTTATCACATTTGATTAGAAATATAAAATAAAATAAAGTAGAATATATTATATTGACTTGATTTGGAAACTTTTGCTGAAGTAGTGAATGATTCCTTAAGCTCTTATATCTATTATGAAAAGAGATAAAAGTATAAATATTTTATTGTGTTGATTTATAATTCTGGGCAAATTCCTTGTTTTGCTAAATATGGTGGCTTAGTAACAGAAAATAAGCTGTTTATGAGGTGTCATATTACCAGATCTGAATTAAACCTTCAAAAGATACTAATAACAGTTGTGCTTTAATAACATTTTTTATCAAAAGCCAAAACAAAAAAACAAGCATATAAACAAAACCAAAAAACACATTTTTTGAGCCATCATACTCTCTTCATAGAAACATGTGTGGTATGTTAGCTAATGCAGTGAATTGTATATCAGATGACTATAGGGGAAAAAAATAGGGAGAGAGATAGAGGGGTTTTTATTTTTTTAACTTGAAACTAAATATTTATGAAAGTTTTATATGAGATGATATACTGAGATACATTTAGGAAGTTTTGTAACCCTTAAATTTATATGCAAGAGATGCATTTATTTTTATTATTATAGTACTTTTTTTTGTATTATAGTACTTTATTTTTGTATTATAGTACTTTGTGTAGCAGATTATGGATAACTGGTGCTACCAACTTAAAATATTTTCAAGTTGAAATTTACATTCTGAATTTCTATGTTGCTAAAATTAATAAATTTTTTTTTTAAGATTTTATTTATTTGTCAGAGAGAGAGAGGGAGAGAGAGCAAGCACAGGCAGACAGAATGGCAGGGCAGAGGCAGAGGGAGAAGCAGGCTCCCCGCTGAGCAAGGAGCCCAATGTGGGACTCGATCCCAGGACGCTGAGATCATGACCCGAGCGGAAGGCAGCTACCCAACCACCTGAGCCACCCAGGCGTCCCTAAAATTAATAAATATTTATTGAGAGTCCTCAAGTTATCATCACAAACTTTACTTATATTTATGACCCTTTCCAAAGTAACATAGATTCTCCTCCAATTGCCTATTAATAAGGGGAGGCTTAATGAAGCTAAAAGTAGTGGCTTCTATTAGTAAAATAGAAATCACGATTTTTTTCTTATTTTATCATTTTTTGTGATGTTTTGAGATATTATGTAAAGCAACCAAATATGAATGGTAGTTTTTATTTTGAGAAAAATGGGTTAAAAATTTTTCCTCAAATTTCAGAATAAGATGTACTAAATGTAACATGATTATAAGTAGGTATCAAATCTTTTTTTAAGGCATGGAAAATTCACTACAGATAATAACTATTATTCACCTATACCATTATTACAGGTTATGAAGAGTAATACAATTTAACTTAATTTGAACAGTGCTTTATATTCAAGGTAGTATGCCATTTGCATAAATCAGAGTATCAGGGAAAAAAATTTGCATTAGTCTAGAATCTATACACTAATTCTTTATAACTTAAAAAATCACATTAAGAATAGTAATAAAGGGGCACCTGGGTGGCTCAGTGGGTTAAGCCTCTGGCTTTAGCTCAGGTCATGATCCCAGAGTCCTGGGATTGAGCCCCACATCGGGCTTTCTGCTCAGCCAGAGCCTGCTTCCCCCTCTCTCTCTGCCTGCCTCTCTGCCTACTTGTGATCTCTCTCAGTCAAATAAAGAAATAAAATTAAAAAAAAAAAGAATAGTAATAAATCCAAAAACTACAAAGCAATGAAGTAAGCATTTTAATCTTAGTTCTTTAATCATTTTAGCTTGAATAAATTTATGGGACTTTGCCTGAAGCCTCTTATTTTTCCACAAGGTCTACATTTAATAAAAAATCAGTCATTCAAATATGCATATAAAATGTACCAAAGAAAATGACACATTAATTATAATTCAGTAGTTCAAGTAATTATCTGAAATAATTTTGGAAATGCAGATTATTTTCAGATTTCTGTTGGAGATTTGGAAAAAAAATGAGATTTACATGCCTTTGCTCTATCTTCTGACTAATTAAATCTAAAGTGGATCCTTCATATTTAATAAAAATTAGAATCCATACTCTGAATCTAATTTGGTAATAATAATAAACCAGAAGAAATTAACTAGTGGTGTAGATAAATCCTTAGAAATTCTTAAGAGTTTCAATTGGGAATCCAATTTTCATGTATGGTTTAGAATAGCTGTTATGAGCATTTTTCTTTTGACTCTGAGACACAATTTCCTTTTTATTCATTTATATCAAAAGTTTTTGTTGTATACCAAACATTATAGAGAATCTGTTTTGGAAACTCTGGATTTTGTTATATTCCTTTAGAGAGCGTTCAGGTTTTTTTTGTTTGGTTTTTTTTTTTTTTTTTTTTTGGTTGTTGGTTTTTTATTTTGTTTTTATTTTATTTTATTTTTAGCATTTGGTTGTTTATTGGCAGATCTTTTTGCACTTCTAGAAGCTTGGTATGAGGCTTCATTTTGTTTAAATCCAAGTTTGGAATTATATCAATTTTATGTTGGCCTAGAAAATGAAGAGTATTTTCTCTGCTCTTTCCTGAAATGAATATAAAAGACTAGAATCATCTTACCTTGAAAATTTGACAGAAATGACCATAATCCCATTTGGGCCTTGTGATTTCTTTTTTTTTTTTTTTTTTTTTGTAAACACATATATTTTAATTCAAGTTTACATAGAAACCACAAAAATAGCTACTAGAAAACATTCATTCTCTCCAGGAACAAGGTGGGGTTTGTTTTTTCGATGATTCCATCCTCAATATACATCCAAAACCATACAATATCGCAACCGCCCGCGGGAGGGTGAAAAGCAATCTCTTAATACTGCCTTGTGATTTCTTATGAAATGATATTTCTTTCCTGATTCCATTTCTGGAATTATTAGGGGGACATTCTAAGTTTTATTTAATTACATATCTTTATTATGGCAATTTCCTTTAACTTTTCCATTCTCTTATAGAATTTTGCTCTTCTTTTTAATTTCTGCTTTATATGTAGACATTACCTTTTTATATGTAGTTTCATCTCATTCTTAATATTGTTTATTTATATATTCTCTTTTATTCATCATTTCACTGTAGAAATTTAAATTTTAAGTACATTCCATGTAAATGCTGGAGAAGAGTATTGTGCAATGAAGGCGTTGGGAATATGTGTGATAAGATATGCTCCCTTCATACCTTGAATACTGGCAGAATCAGAGGCAAGAAACATTTGTCTTTCGGCTTTGAGCAGACATTTTAGTTAACACTAAATTTTGTATAATTACATATTTTTTCAATGTGTCAAGAAGCAAAAGCATTTGAGAAGCACTAGTTTATTTTATTAATTTTTTCAAAGGACAAAATTTGGATTTGTTGCTCATAAAAGAAGTTAAATATAAATATCAAATAAGCACTCACAAATATGTTCAACTATTTATTCTTCAGAGAAAAGGAAATATATATCAATATTACCCTTTAGGATAACTAATTAAAAAAAAGAAAACCCTGAAAATAGCAAACGCTGGCAAAGATTTTTTAATAAAGGGATGGGTAGCTGTTTGAAATACACTATCACTTTTCCAAACACTTCAGCAGTTTTTTATAATGTTAAACTTAACTTACTCTAATACCTACTAATTCTATTCCTACATATTTACCCAAGATAAATGAACCATATGTCCAGAAAAATACTTGTATGAAATTTTCTTAGCAGCTTTATTTATGTTCATCACAAACTGAGGAAAATACTCATCATGAAGTGACTATATAAATAAATTGTGATACATGCATAAAATATATAAATACTGAAAAGGAACAACCATATGATACACTATAAAACATAAGTGAATCTCAAAACATTGTGTTGAGGAAAATAATCCAGATACAGAAGTGTGTATGTTGCATGATCCTATTTATATGATATATGAGAATAGTGAGGGAAATCTAGTACATATGCAAGGTTAGATGGGATAGAACACAGACCTTTCTGAAGAAAGGAAAATTTTTGAATGGGATGACAGGTTACAGAGATGTGAATAGGCAGTCCTTACTTAGTATGGTAATGTAAAAACATTCAAGCTGAAACCAAGCAAAGCAATACTAATAATCAATTGGAAAAGTATTATTGTTATGTAACTTTAAATTTTTTGTCAAAACATTAGAAATTCTTTTATTGTCAATTATAAATGCCTAGAACAATGGAAATAACACTAATATCTATTTAACATTCTGTAATTTAAAACATTAGAAACACTGAGAATTAAAGTGTTTTTTCTTTATAAAAAATTGAGTAATTTGAACAGTGCTTGCCTTCCTCTTCTGTTCATATAACTTATAGAGTGATCATCTTTTTTCCTGCCTCAGTGAGAATTATAATCCTTTCTAAGTTTGAAACAGCATCTAACTTCTTATCCCTTGTGATTTCAATATCACAAAATATCTCTGAGAGATTTTTTTTTAATAAGAAGTTTTGCCAACATCACTTCTTCTGGGACAGCTTCATCCTTTCATCACAAACACTTTATTTATGTCAATAAGTTTGCTTCCATTAAGATATGATTTCATCTCTAGAGTCCATTGAATAGAAACAGTGCTGACATTCCCACAATCAGCTATTTCTTGCATAACTCTATCTACCTTCTATTCAAATTTTACGTTCAGCATCATCAGTACTAATTTTTTGCATCACTTCTATCTTGGTTGGCTCATTTCCTCTTTTGATCCCTATTTGTATAAAATTTTTCTAGATATGCTAAAAACCCACATGGCTTACACTGGGAGAAAAGGATTCAATACAACTACACGCTTTGTTTTCTGTTTATAAGTTGGAAAATAAACTGCAAAAACTAATCACTGACAGACTGTGAAAGAAGTGATATGAAACATCAGTGATGTTTATCAGTTACTTAAATAGTGATTTGTACCTGTCAAAATATCAACACTAATCACAGAATTTGAACAAATAATAAAATTTGCCTGGAACCCCAAAGGAGCCCAAATAGTCAAAGCAATCTTGAAAAAGAAGAACAAAGCTGGAGGTATCACAATTCCAGATTTCAAGATATACTACAATGCTGTAGTAATCAAAACAGTATGGTACTGGCACAAAAACAGACCCATAGGTCAATGGAACAGAAAGCTCAGAAATGAACCCATGTTTATATGTTCAAGAATACACAATGGCCGAAAATAATGGGGTATTCTTGCCATATACAAACTGGACAGTTACATGCAAAGAATGAAACTGGACCACTCTCTTATACCAAACACAAAAACAAACCAAAAATGGATTGAAGACCTAACTATGGACCTGAAATTGTAAATCTTCTAGAAGAAAACATCTGTAGTAATTTCTTTGTCATTGGAAGTATCAAAATTTTTCTAGATATGCTAAATCATGGGGAACAAAAGCAAAATTAAACTATTGGGACATCAAAAACAGCTTTGCACATTTAAAAAAATCAAAAAACAAAAAGGCAATCTACTGAATGGGGGAAGAGAGTTTCAAGTGATATGTCCAATAAAGGATTAATATCCACAACATATAAAGAACATATACAAATAAACACCGAAAAGGCAAGCAAATCAATTAAATAAAGGTTAAAGGACTGGAATAGATACTTTTCCAAAGAAGACATACAGATGGACAACAGACACATTAGATGATCAACATCACTAATCATCAGGAAAATGTGAATAAAAACCACAATGGGATAATACCTGACATCTATCAGAATTGCTAAAATCAAAAAGGCAGGAAATAAGTGCTAGTGAGGGTAGAAGAGGGAACACTTATGTACTGCTTATGGAAATGTAAATTGGGACAGCCTCTATGGAATACAGTATGGAGTTTCCTCAAAAATTAAAAAAATAAAATATCATATGATCTAATAATTTCACTCCTGGGTATTTACCCAAAGAAAATAAAAACACTAATTCAAAAAGATACATGCAGCCTCATGTTTATTGAAGCATTATTTTGAATATCCAAGATATGGAAACAACCTAAACATCCATTGATAAATGAACAGATTAAGAAAATATGGTACACACACCTATACATACACAAAAATATGACACAGTCATATAAAAGGATAAGATCTTCCCATTTACAACAATGTGGATAGACCTAGAGGATATTATGCTCAGTGAAATAAGTAAGACTGAAAAGGACAAACAATATCTGATTTCACTTATATTTGGAATCTAAAGAGCAAAACAAATGAATAAACAAACAAAAACCAGACTCTGACCTATAAATACAGGGAACAAACTGATGGTTGCTGGTAAGGTTGAGGGGATGGGAGGGATTGGCAAAGTGAGTAAAAATGAGTTGCAGATATAAATTTCCAGTTATGGAATTAATAGGTGACAAGAATAAAGCACATAACACAGGGTATATAGTCGATGATGTTGTAATAGCACTGTATAGTGACACGTAGTAGCTATACCTGTGGTGAGCACAACATAATATATAGAGATATTGAATTACTATGTTTTATACCTGAAACTAATGTAACTATATTGTATAGTTACTATATAATTTTTGTATGTCAACTATACTCAAATTTTTAATTAAAGAAATAAATACAAAGAAATAAATAAATAGTGATTTGTGGACAAAAGACATAGTAGTCATGTTTGTACATTATGCAATTTCTTACAGATAGTATAGCACAGTCACTGAAATTTGAACCATGTCGTTGAGGAACTGGCATTATTTTTTAACAAGATTTTATTTATTTATTTGAAAGAATAAACCTGAGCAAGGAGCCTACATGGCCTGAGCTGAAGACAGATGCTTAACTGAGCCACCAAGGTACCCCAAGGGATTAGTATTATTAAACTAAATTATAGTAACTGAAATTTGTGTATATGAAAAATATGCCTGCATTTGTTAATACTTAACAAAACATTATATGCAAATTATAACCTTTTATGAATTAATCTTTATCAACTGGAATCAGAAAAAGATAAAAATTTTAAAGAAAAAAGTTAATTTCTAGTAGATAAAACAATAAAAAGACGAGAAAAAAACAAACAATCCAAAATTGTTTTAATTAATTAGAGTTTAGCAATGTAGCTGGACATAAATTTATGAAGTAAAAACTGACTGTAATTATATATGCCAGCAATAAACAGAAACCATAATTATAAATGGTATTCCATTTTTAGTAATAATACACATTGGCTATTAATACATTTTAAAAGTAAATATAATTCATAGGAGTTATCATTTTTATTAAAATCAACCTAAATAGAATGTTACACCATATTCATAGACAAGCAGATTCCGTATCATAGAAACGTATTTATTTATAAATTGCTCTGTAGATGAATGCAATTTTAATCAATATCCCCAAAAGTATTTTTCATAGCATTAATAAGTTGATTCCAAAATTCAAATACAAGATGAAATCCAAATAACAATGAGTAATCATTAGAGAGGGCAAAGAAAATTGATGAATGCTTCATACTCTATTTCAATGCCATGTACATTGAGATATAATCATTCAGAAAGTGTGATAGAAGAGAGGAAGGTCAATGGAATGGAATGGAATGGAATGGAATGGAATAGAAACCACAGATATAGCCATGCTCATCTGAAACGTTATCTGTGTCAGATTTTTCATCCCTGGAGGAAGGAGAAGCTACTTATTAATTAGTGCTAATGCAATTATTTATCCACAAATACAAAATAATGGCTAATTACTTCACATGCAACCAAAGATCAATTACAAATGGATATAAAGCACAAAGTTATATTTAAATCTTATGGAAATACATCCATAGGAGTCCTGAGTAGTGAGGAGATCCTTAAGCAAGACACAAAGATTTTAATCATATTTTTAAATATACATTATTCTGATTATGTTAAAATGAAGAATTTTTATTTATCAATAGATAAGAAGAGATAAGTGATCGACTGGCAAGAGGTACTTGAACACATAACAACATCACACAGTAGTAATACATGAAAAATAGAAGAGCCTTTACAAATCAATAAAAAAAAAATCAACACAAAAACATGAGTGAAGGAGTTGTACTGGCAGTTCCACAGACAATCAAATATGAATAGCTAGCTTTTAAATAATGGAAAGATATATAACCTTGAATACTCAGAGAAATATAAATTATAAAAAGTAAAGTTACTTATAAATATTAAACTGTCAAAATAAACAATTTTAAGAATATCAAATGTGGATGAGGATGTATAATGAAGCCTATGGTAGGATATTACTCTGCAGTACTACTTTGGTAAACAATTCAGCTTTATAATATAAAATATGCTCTTTTTTGGCTATAAACCAACAGTTCTATACTCATTTACGTATCCTCACAGAGAATTCCATTTGTCCTAAAAAATCATATACCTGTGCAGAGACCAGGTTAAATATGTACTAAGAAATTGACCCACTTTGCATTCAGGATACTCTTATAACCCAGTCTGGTCAGCTCAAGCTATGAACAGCCTTGTCCCTTTGCCTCAAGGTGTCATACATGGTCTATGCATACTGTGAGATGTATAATGCTATTTAAAAACAGCATTGCTTAGGAGAGCAAAAACATAGAAGTAGCTGCAAATAGAGGAGAACAGATAAGGAAATAAAAGAATATTCAAGTAATGGAATGATATGCAGTAGGAAAATAAATGAACCACAAGTTTAAGCAACAATATAGATGAATCTTACAAAAATTATGTAGACGGAAAGAAGTACTCCCAGTACCAAATACATGTAACCTAAATGTAGAGACTGTATATATTTATGTGTGTGCATGCATATATGTGAGTATATATATGATCAAACCATGTTTTTAATGGAGGGAAAAATAATACTAAAATTCAGGATGATGGTTTTCAGATGATTTTCTGATATTTTCTCTCCCTGTTGGTCTGGTGGTAGGAAGACCAAGTAGTGGATTAGTGAAAGAGTACACTGGTAATTACAGGGATAATGTTAATATTCTAATTTGTAAGGTTACAAACACAACTACACAATGGAGTAAGGGAGGCAGAAGACACATAGGAGATTCTTTCTTATTCCAAATGGGAGAATAATGTGCTATCATGCTTATGGGATGATTTAATAAGCACAGAAAATTTCATGAGAAAACAAAGAGAAGGGGATTATGCAGAAACAACATTTTCCAAAAGATGGAAGAGAATGGGACTCAGAGCACTAGTACATAGGATGGTTTCTATAAGGGACAGGAAAACCCACTTATAAAAGTGAAAATCAAAGGCCAAATACACAGATATTTCTGGGTTGAGTAGTTTGGTAGTAGAAAGGTAAGAAAGTTCAAGATATTCACCTACGGGTGAGGCAGATGTATAATGTGAATTAAGAAGGAATAAAACATTTATGAAATAGCCAAAAATAGAAGGAGAAACTTCTAACTTATATACCCTATGTATCTGTGGCCAGAAAGTTTGTCATATTAATTGATAGTTCTTAGAAACTACAATCAGAGAGAATCAACCAAAAATGCAACCAAGACTAACAAAATATTTGCAATTCCCTGCTGCCTGAAGCCCTTGACACAAATCATTAAGACTTACAAGGCACACTCTAACTTTATTTTAAGTGCAGTTATATAGATGGATTCAGATGTAGGTTCTAAAGAAATTTTGACAGTGGGAATATTTATAGTTTTTTTTTTTCTGACTCCACAGTGATAATCCATATCACAGGAGTCCCAAAAGAAGAGCAGGAAACAGGGGCAGAAGGTCTATTTGAGCAAATTATAGCTGAGAACCTCCCTAATATGAGGAAGGAAACAGGCATTCAAGTCCAACAGGTACAGGAAACTCCCCTCAAAATCAACAATAACAGGTCAAGATGAAGACACATCATAGTGAAAGTTGCAAAATACAAAGATAAAGAGAAAATTCTGAAAAGACTAGAGACAAAAGGTCTTTAACCTGCAAGAATAGTCACATAAGGTTAGCAGCAGACCTGTCCACAGAAATATGGTAGGTTGGAAGAAGTGACATGATATATTCAACATATGAATAGGAAAAATATGCAGCTAAGAATACTATATCCAAGAAATCTGTCATTCAGAACAGAAGAAGAGATAAAGATTTTCCAAGACAAGCAAAATCTAAAAGAGTTTGTGAACACTAAATCAGTCTTGAAAGAAATATTAAAGGGGACACTTTGGGTGGGAAAGAGAAACTAAAAGCAAGAAAGTTTAGAAAGGAACGGAGACAATCTATAGGAACAGTGATTTACAGGTAATAAAATGGCACTAAATGCATATGTATCAATAATTACTCTGGATGTAAATGGGCTAAATGTTCTGATCAGAAAATACAAGGTAAATGTTACATAAGCTATATATATAATCTATACATAAGGTATAGATTAAAAAAAAAAAGACCCATTGATATGCTGCTTGCTTACAAGAGACTCATTTTAGACCCAAAGCACCTCCAGATTGAAAGTGAGGGGGTAGAGAACAATTTATTTTGCTAATGGACATCCAAAGAAAGCTGGAGTAGCCATGTTTATATCAGAAAAACTACATTTTAAACCAAGGACTGTAATAAGAGATGGAAAAGGGCACTATAATATAATAAAGGGGCCTATTTAACAGAAAAATCTAACAATCATAAATATTTATGCTCCTAACTTGGGAGCAGGCAAATATATAAATCAATCAATTTAGGATCATTGAAGAAAGACATTGGCAATAATACAATAATAATAGGGGACTTTAACACCTCACTCACAGCAATGATCACAAGATCAACACAAGAACACAAGATCAACAAAGTAACAATGGCTTTGAATGATATACTGGACCAGAAGGATTTAACATATATTTAGAGCATTTCATTCTAAAACAGCAGAATATACATACAAATGTACACAGAACATTCTCCAGAATATCACATACTGGGTCACAAATCAACTCTCAAGCAGTATGAAAAGAATGAGATCATACTGTGCATATTTTCAGATCACAACCTTATGAAACTTGAAGTCGACCACAAGAAACATTTTTGGAAAGACCAAAAATACATAGATGTTAAATAATATCCTACTAAAGAATGAAAGACTGAAAATACATTGATACATGGAGGTTAAAAAACATCCTACTAAAAGAATGAATGTGTTAACCAGGAAATTAAAGAAGAAATTTAAAAAACAAAACAAAACATGGAAGCAAATGAAAATGAAAACATGACGGTCCAGTCCAAAACCTTCAGGACACAAGAAAAGTGGTTATAAGAATAAAGTATACAGCAATATAGGCCTTTCTCAAAAAGCAAGAAAATCACCTAAAGAAGCTGGCAAAAAGAACAGCAAATAAAGCTAAAACTAGCAGAAGAATGCAAATAATCTCAGAGCAGAAATAAATGATATAGAAATCAAAGAAACAGATCAGTGACTCTAGGAGCTGGTTCTTTGAAAAAATTAACAAAATTTGATAAGCCCCTAGCCAGATTTATCAAAAAGAAAAGAGAAAGGACCCAAATAAATAAAATCACAATGAAAAAGGAGAGTTCACAACCAATATCACAGAAATACAATCATAAGAGACTATTATGAGCAATTATATGCCAACAAAGGCAGTCTGGAAGAAATAGATGAAGTCCTAGAAACATATAAACCAGCAAAACTGAACCAGGAAGAAATAGAAAATTTGAACAGACCCATGACCAGCAAACAAATTGAATCAGTTATCAAAAATCTCCCAACAAACCAGAGTCCAGAACCAGATGGACTTCCAAGAGAATTTGACCAAACATTAAAAGAAGAATTAATACATATTCTTATGAAGCTGTTCCAAAAAACAGAAGTAGAAGGACTCCCAAACTCATTCTCTGAGGCCAGCATTACCTTGATTCCAAAACTAGTCAAAGACTCCACTCAAAAGGAGAATTACAGACCAATATCCCTGATGAACATGGATGTGAAAATTCTCAACAAGGTACTAGCTAATCAAATCCAACAGTATATTTAAAGGATTATTCACCATGACCAAGTGGAATTTATTCCTGGACTTCAGTAGTGGTTCAATATCTGCAAAACAATCAATGTGATAAATCACATTAATAAAAGAAAGGGTAAGAACCATATGATCCTGTCAATAGACGTAGAAAAAGTATTTGACAAAATACAACATCATTTTTGTTATAAAAACCCTCAAGAAAGTAGAGCTAGAAGGAACACACCTCAACATCATAAAGGCCAGATGTGAAAGCCCCATAGCTAATATCCTCAATGGGGAAAAACTGAAAGCTTTTCCCCTTGGTCAGGAACACAACAAGGATGTCCCCTTTCACCACTGTTGTTCAACACAGTACAAGAAGTCTTAGCCTCATCAGTCATACAAAAACAACAATAACAACAAAAATAAAAGACATCCAAATCAGAAAGGAAGAAGTCAAATCTTCACTCTTCACAGACATGATACTCTATGTAGAAAATCCAAAAGACTCCACAAAAAAAATTGCTAGAACTGATTCATGAATTGAACAAAGTCAAAGGATATAAAATCAAGGTACAGAAACGTGTTGTATTTCTATATACCAATAATAAAATAACAGAAAGAGAAATCAAGGAATCAATCCCATTTAGTTAAAACCATAAGGTACCTAGGAATAAACCTAACCAAAGAGGTAAAGGATCTGTACACTGAAAACTATAGAACACTTATGAAAGAAATGGAGGAAGACACAAAGAAATGGAAAAACATTCCACACATGGATTGGAAAAACAAATAGTATTAAAATGTCTATAGTACTCAAAACAATCTATACAGTCAATGTAATCCTGATTAAAAAATAAATAAATAAATAACAGCATTTTCACAGAGCTAGAACAAACAATCCTAAAACTTGTATGGAAGCACAAAGACTCCAAATAGCCAAAGTAATGTTGAAAAAGCGAAGAAAAGTAAGAGACTTCACAATCCCAGACTTAAAGCTGTATTACAAAGATTTAATAATTAAGATGGTATAGTACTGGCACAAAAACAGACACATAGATCAACAGAACGGAATAGAAAACCCAGAAATGGGCTTACAACCATATGGTCAATTAATCTTCAACAAAGCAGGAAAGAATATCCAATGGGAAAAAAAAAGATGGCTCTTCAACAAATGGTATTGGGAAACCTGGATAACAATATGCAGAAGAATGAAATTGGACTACTTTCTTACACCATACACAAAAATAAATTCAAAATGGATGCAAGACCTAAATGTAAGACAGGAAACCATCAAAATCCTATTGGAGGCAATAGACAGCTTCCTTTTATACCTTGGTTGCTGCAGCTTTTTACTAGGGACATCTCTGGAAGCAAGGGGAACAAAAGCAAAATTTAACTATAAGATAAAATGTTCTTCATAGCAAAGGAAACAATCAGCAAAACTAAAAGTAACTGATGGAATGGGAGAAGATATTTGCAAATGACATATCAGATAAAGGGTTAGTATCCAGAATCTGTAAATAATTCATCAAAATCAATACCCAAAAAATAAATAATCCAGTTAAGAAATGGTCAGAAGACATGAACAGACATTTTTCCAAAGAAGACATACAAATGGCCAACATAAACATAAAAAGATGCTCAACGTCACTCATCTTCAGGGAAATACAAATAAAAACTATAAGATATGACCTCATACTTGTCAGAATGGCTAAAATTTAAAAATCAGAAAACAGTAGATGTTGGGGAAGACGTAGAGAAAAGGGAACTTTCTGCACTGTTGGTGGCAATGCAAACTGGTATAGCCACTCTGGAAAACAGTACTGAGGTTCCTCAAAAAGTCAAAAATAAAACTACCCTGCCACATAGCAATTGCACTACTAGCTATTTATCCAAAGGATAAAAAGTGCTGATTAGAAGGGATACATGCACCATGTTGTTTATAGTGGCACTACCAAAAATAGCCAAATTGTGGAAAGAACCCAAATGTCCATCTACTAATGAATGGATAAGGAAAGGAAGAAGTGGTACACACACACACACACACACACACACACACACACACACAGTGGTACACACACACACACAGAGGAATATTAGTCATTAAAAAGAATGAAATCTTGTCATTTGCAAGAACATGGATGGAACTAGTGTATTATGCTACATAAAATAAATCAGTCATTGAAAGACAAATCTATGATTTCAGTCACATGCTGAATTTAAGAAATAAATCAGACGAATATAAGAGAAAGAAAAATAAAATAAGAAAAACAGAGAGAGGCAAACCATTAAAGACCCTATACTTAGTAGAACAAACGGAGGGTTGCTGGAGGGGTTGTTTGGGGGGGTAGGCTAATTGGGTGATGGGTATTAAAGAGTGCACTTGTTGGGATGAGCATTGAGTATTATATGCAAATGATGAATTACTAAATTTTATTCCTGAAACCAAAACTACACTGTGAGTTAACTAACTTGAATTTCTAAAGTAATAGTAGCAATTATAATTATAATTTAGAACTTGTTATTGAAATAAATCTCAAAGGGAAATTAAACGCTCTATTGGTATTATTTGCCAGGTTTTGCTTTGTAACTGGTCTTACTTAAAGATAATGGAGCAGATGACAATCAAAATGGTTAGGAAGAGTAGAGGTATGGATTTTCACATTGTAAGTAAGCTATTTAAAATTGTGCATTAAAATAAGTATTCCCCCTCAAAATCCAGAGGAGTAATAAATACTAACATCAAGATATTTCTACTGCATGCAAAAGTACAGAAATATATTGATTTTTGTTGGTTTTTTGGTGTGTGTTTGTTTTTTGTTTGTTTTTTGTCTTCAGTGCTAGATTTCCAATCCATGAAGAAATCAATGGTTTTATAGACTTAGACTTTAGGAAGGGTCCTATAAACTCTGAACACCAAAACATGCATTAACCAGTGTATCTCTCAACTCCTAGAAAGCATATGCAGTGCCCTTTCTCCTACAAAAAACTAAGTCTTACTCAAATTTCTTTAGGAAGTCATATTCAAAACTTTAGCATTCTACCTTATAAGACTGCCTCACTTCAACTTTCCCTTTCAAAGGGACTTATCATAGGGAATTATTTGTTGAACTATCCTGCCTCCAATCCTTCTCAATTCTTAATGCTCACACAGGTCTCCCAGTTGCATCCATGGGCATTCCAGGTACATCCACAAGCTTATGTGTAAACTGCCACCATACAGTCACACCTTGATGTCAAATAAATGTAGCACTATTCAACTACATTTGACTAGTTATTCACTAGATTGCACTTACCCTTTGTTAAAAAAATTATGGTTTGTCTTTTAAGTAAATTTGACACTATTGAGAATATTAAGATTTCAAAGAACTTCAGTGAATAGGTCAAAAGTGACATTGTGATATTTTTGATCCTCTCAAAAAGGACTATTTTAATGATCACAGTACTAATATTCACGTGTGTGCTTATATATAAGTATTACTTACATAATAAACTTATTCGTATACTCCTGCTTATATAAAACCATAGATGAATTCTATACTTCAGTGATACTTGTTGACTTTTTCCCATTCATTTATTTTGTGTGTGTGTGTGTGTGTGTGTGTGTGTGTGTTTTCTGGTGCTCATCAAGATAAACGTACTCTTAATACTCTTTATGTACATCACCCATTCTCCCACCCTTCTCCTCTCTGGCAACCACCAATTTGTTCTGTTTAAGAGAATGGGGGTTTTATGTCTTTTTCTGTTTGTTTGTTCATTTGTTTAGTTTCTTAAATTCTACATGTGGAATGAAATCGTATGATATTTATCGTTTCCAGACTGACTTATTTTACTTAGCCTAATATCCTCTAGGCCCATTCATGTTGTTTCAAATGGCAAGAGTTCATTCTTTTTATGGCCAAATAATATACCATTACACATCTTTATCTATTTATCTATCTCTCTATACTTCACATCTTCTTTATGCACTCATCTATCAGTGGATACTTGGTTTGCTTTCATATCTTGACTATTGCAAATAACGTCGCAATAAACATAGGGGTGCATATATCTTTTCAAAATAGTTTTTTGTTTGTTTTGTTTTCTTTGGGCAAATACATAGTTGTGGAATTACTAGGTCATATAGTAATTCTATTTTTAAATTTTTGAGGCAACATCCAGACTCTTTTCCACAGTAGCTGTATCAATATATATTGCCACCAACAATGCACGAGGGTTCCTTTTTCTCTGTATTTTCACCAACATGTGTTATTTCCTGTCTTTAATTTTAGCATTCTGACAGATGTAAACTGGTATCTCATTGTGGTTTTGACTTTCATTTCCCTGATAATCAGGGACATTGGGCATTTTTTCATGTGTTTGTTGCCTATCTGTATGTCTTCTCCTGAGGGCAGGAGTCATTTTGAGGTAGTGCCAGTACCAGCAGTGTCTGCTTGCAGGTTGTGATGTGGCAGGACCCGCTTTGGAGGGATGCCCACCAAGCAAGGTAGGTTAGATGAGGAAGATTCACAAAAGAATGAGGGACAGTGTTCACAATATTAGGAAGATAGGTGGAGAGTGGTTCTCACAAATGTCCAGCTATCTAGGCTTGGGGAAGAGGTTGGGGCCACAGACAGAAATGTCACCCTCAAGCACTTTTGCTCTTTGAGAAGTTTCCTAAAGATCCCTGCCCCTCCAGCACACATTCTGAAATTAGTAAATAATACCCGAGGTAATTTTCAAACTGCTACTCAATGCTGTATCACTGTGGGGTTATTTGTTATGCAGGCATTACCCTCTAGCTCTCCCAGAGCTAAACCTAGTGATTTTTAAAGTGCCTCAAATTAAGCCCTTCTGATTATAAAAACTTCCAGAGTGAAGCCCCACTGGTTCTCAAAGCCAAATGATATGGAAATTTGTCTTCCCAGTGCAGATCCTTCTGTGCCTGAAGTGTCTGGTATATGGTCCACTCCTCTCCCTTTTCTGTGCTTCTCTTCCCATTAGTTAATCTCACCTAGAGTTTGTTTTGTTGCCATGACCCCACCCCTCTTACTCTTTTCTATGTGGCCTCCTCTCTACCACTGAAACCTATAGAAAAACTGTTCAACCAGTCTTCAAGTCATTTTCTGAGTTAATTGCACTGATGTGACTGTTATTTAGGTATGTCAGTGTCATGAGGTGAGTTTAGAATGGCAGAGATATTCTGTCATCTACTCTCCCCATTTTGTTTTCAATTTTCAATTTTTGGTTGTTTCTTTTCTCTGGGAGTACATTCCTGTAAAGTCTCTCTCCTTGTTATATTGTATCCACAGTGTATTACAAAGTGTTATGCATTATTAGCATTATGAAAAGTAGCTATTTGAGGGGAACATGGGTGGAGAAGTTGGTTGAGCACCAATTTTTAGTGTCCACTCAGGTCATGGTTTCAGTGTAGTGAGATTGAATCCTGCATTGAGCTCCATGATCAGTGCAGAATCAACTTGGGTTTTACTCTCCCTCTCTTTCTGCCCCTCCCCCCTGCTCAGTTGTATGCTCATTCACTCTGTTTCTCTCCTCTAAAATATATAAAGAAGTCTTTATATATTCGATTTTTTTAACTTTAATATTAGTATTTTAATTATTGGAACTTGAACAGTGCTTAGCAATGTCTAGATAGCTATAAATCTCCTAGAAGACCAGTTAAAAAAAGTGAATATAGTACATTTTTGAATTGCTTATAATTTCATTACCCTGAGACACTCAAACTAAAAAGAATATTACAGGGGAAAAAAAAAAGTAAGGTAGGAAAAAAGAGAGAGAGAGAGAGAGCATATCATTTAAAATTCTTGGTAGAAAAACTAAGCATGCTAAAAAAACAAACAAGAAAAATCAGAATACTAACTCAGCCTGCCCATTTAATGTCCATTAAAATTCAAAGAAATTTCAAAGAATTGTTCACATGCAAAGGACAAAAAAGGAAAGATCAGAAGGAGCTAACATTTACAAAATTATCTACATTTAAGACCAAATCAAATTCAGGAAGCAAAGTAACTTTTTATCTTTCTCAATTGCTTTATCCCTAAGAGAAATACTAATCATGTTGGCGTCATTCTAAAACATTAATGGCCTTAAAACTTGAGTGGCCAAGTGATGATACAAAATGCAGAACTGTGTCTCCAAGATGCTGAAAAAAAATTGATACAGTAAAACAGCAGACCCCTATATACTGATGTTTTCCCTCATTCCTTCCCCATGAACAAATTAAAGTTTGTAAAAATTTATGAAGCCCAAGTGTAATCTCAAACTGTTTTGGAGCTTGCTTCCATGAGGCGTCAAGGAAGCAGTAGAGAGCCTCTGCTTTATTGAAATCTTGATTTCATGTATATTCTTTACATTGACTTCTGAGTAATTAAAGTAAAGATTAAACTGTTATTCTAACTGTTCCTTAAGCCTGGGTAGATGTTTCAATGGCTGGCCTAGTTAAAAACAGAGGACTGTATACTCAAAACATTTTAGATCTGAATTTTGATCCTAAGCAATTTGTCTTACTGAAAATAAGAAGTATTATATTAACATTTGTTTTTAAAACCTGTTAAATTTATTAATAAGAATTACACAGAAATAAGAACTATATAATAATATATGAATCATTAATTCAATTAAAAAAGCCATATTATTACAATTTTACTTAAAGGCAAACTCAACTGGAAGTGTAGGAAATATAATAGCATGAGTCTGGATTTCAGTAAGACTTTTCAAAGTTTCTCTCTTACCACCCAAATGTAGAAAATGGAGAAACAAATCTGATAGAGAAGTTAATTTTTTGATACTTTTATGCTGCAAGGAATAGAATAAATAAAGTGGCTTAAACCCTGGGGGGTTATTAGTGGATCTTACCTACCAGTGTTTCTGGAGATAAATAGTTCCAACATTGGTTAATTTGGTGACTCATTGTGTTAGGACTCTGTGTTGGCTTCTCTGTGGTTCTTATTCTTTCTCTCTCTCTTCCCGCCCCATTTCTCTCTTCCTCCCTCTCTCTCTATCTTCTTTACAGTCACAGAAACATGAAGTCCTGCAACAATGTCTAATAAGGAGAGGAAGGGAAGCAGGATTTAGGCAGAGGAAGAAGTCAAGCTATAATATAAGTATAGTGACAACCTCAGCTGACCCCATGGGAACTTGATATGACTCCAGAGTTGTCTGATATGGACAGCATTTTATCCTCCCACACTGATCACTTATTAGATATATACCTCCTCTGTGAAGGAAATCACAGAGGGCAAAGCAGCCCTCTTTAGAAGGGGTAATTCTTCTACCTGATGGGGCTAACAACTAAAAGATAAATGGAGAGAAGGACACCTGGATGGCACAGTTGGCTAAGCATCTGCCTTCAGCTCAGGTCATTATCCCAGACCCTAGGATCGAGTACCACATCAGGCTCCCTGATCTGCCTGCCACTCCCTCAGCTTGTGCCCTCCCTTCTCTCTTTCTCTCTCTCTCTCACCTCTGACAAATAAATAAATAAAAATATTTTTAAAAATTAAAAAAATAAATATGTAAGTGGAGAGATATGTCATGTTTGTGGATTAGAAGATTCAACATTAAGTACATTAATTATGCCCAAATCAATGTCTGAATTAACACAATTACACTTAAAAATTCAAGCAGGTATTTTGCTATGAATGTTGGTGAACTTCTACTATGATTTATATGAAAATGCAAAGGTTTAAGAATAAGTAGGGGCAGCTGGGTGCCTCAATCAGTTAAGCATCTGATTCTTGATTTCTGTTCGGTCATGATCTCTAGGTTATGAAACCAAACACCAGGTTGGGCTCCATGATGAGCGTGGAATCTACTTAAGATGCTCTCTCTCCCTCATCCTCTGACTGTCCCAATCCACCCCCTTCACTTGTGCATGCATATGAACTTTCTCCTTCTAAATAAATAAATAAATAAATAAATAAATAAATAAATAAACGTTTTTAAGGAAAAGAATAGACAAGGTAACCTTAAGGGACAGAAAATAAGTTTGAGGACTTACACCATCAAATATCAAGATTCATTGTTAAGACCATAGTAATTAAGTCAGTGTGAAATCAGTACAAAGACAGACAAACAGGTCTACAAATAGAAAAATAAGTTCAGAAACAATTCATTCATATACGTTTTCTGCATTTATGGCAAAGGTTGCACTGCAGTGCAGGGGAGAATGGATAATTTTTTCAAAAACATTTTTGGGGTCAATTAGCTCTCCAGGTAGTTAAATTGAATTCTGAAATTCCTACCTCATACCACAGAAATCAAGTCCATATTGATAAGATGGGTAAATATGAAAGGCAAAACAATAAAAATTTTAGAAGAAAACATGAGAGGATATCGCAGGAGCATATAAGGCAAAGATTTCTATGATTGGGCACAAAAAGTACTACTATGGATATATTTGACTATGTTAAGGATACAACTTCGGCTCATCAAAATGTATCACTGAGAAGGAAGAAAGTCAATCAACAGAATGAAATAAATATTTACAATACAAATATCATAAAAATAAGTTGTTTCTAGAATATACAAAGAACACTTAATGAATAAAATTTGAAAACACAATCTAAAACTATGAATTGAATAGGCAATGATTAATAAATATACCAAAAACAAAACAAAACTCAACTTCATTAGGAAAATGCAAATTAATTCCATAATGGTATACTAGAACTCAATTTAATCTAAATATGTCCATCACTATAAACTTGCAATTTTCTCCTAAATTTATACTCAAAAAATAAACATATTTTTACCAAGACAAAATCTCTAGAATGTTCGGAGTAGCACTATGCATAATGTCCTCATCCTGCTAACTATCTTCATGTGTACTGGATAAATGGATTAAAAAAACTGGGTAATTATACTGAAGTATATTTGCACAATAGGATGTTGTATATCAATATGAACAATCACATTACAATTAGAAACAGTAAGGACAAATCTTATAAACATAATATTAAGAGACAGAAGAAATACACTAACAAGACATTTTATTATTCCATTTACATAAAGTTCAAACACAGAACTACGTCGTGATGTGAGAGATTGAAAAGTAGCTGGTCTACAGGTGGGAAGCGATTAGAAGGGAGCAAAAAGGGACCTTATGGAATATAGATAGAATTTCATTTCTTGAACTGAGTACTTGTTACACAGGTGTTCGCTTTGTGAAAATCCATCAAGAATTAACTTATGATTTGTGCACTTTTCTGAGTACATCCTATACTTCAAAAAATATATATAAGTAATAAAATACATTTAATTTTTCCTCTTTCAGAGTCAAAATGCCTCTTATGCTAGTGTTACTGTTTTTACACATTCATATAGTTATTGTTCTTTGTTTGAATGAGTTTAGCTAAATTCTCTGGGATTTCTTCAAAGTTCTTTTTTCCCTTCATCTCTTGATTTCTCAAGAGATCTTTTTTTCCCTGCTTTCTTTATTGTGACAGGCACTGTACTTCTCACTTCACTCCTGTAATTTATACTCTTGTGTTTCTGATGGCAACTACCACTTTCTTTTGGCTCTTCTCCTTCTTAATTTTCCTAGAAGTTCTCTTTTCTCCAATTTTCCAACTTTGAGGATCTCAGAGGAAACTGTCCTTAAGGTATAGCTTCTCTGATCCTCTAATTAGAAAAGCTTATTTTCTCTCTAGATTGATACATTCTATTTTAAATATATATTGAAGAATGTGACACTAAACTATAGCCTAAACTGTATATTTGCTGTTGTTTTGTCCTCAGTCTGACATTCTTTTTTTTCTGAATAAAAGGAAACAATGTATCTTCTAAATCACAGAAATAGTAAAATCAGTTTTATCATGTTAACATGCTATGTTCTTTTAACTAAAATGTAAGTTTTGCCCATATGTCATAAGTATTGAATTTCACTGAAATAGATGTAGAATTAGGTCTACTAGGATAAGTTAGCTTTTGGTATCTTTGATTTAATAAACTGAATTTTTACATACTGTTTTGTAAACCAGAGGTGCTTTTTAAAATTCAGGCTCAAACACCATGCTCAGCCACCTTTTTTGTTGTTTTTTTTTTTTTTAAAGATTTTATTTATTTATTTGACAGAGAGAAATTACAAGTACACTGAGAGGCAGGCAGAGAGAGAGAGAGAAGGAAGCAGGCTCCCTGCTGAGCAGAGATCCCAGGACCCTGAGATCATGACCCGAGCCGAAGGCAGCGGCTTAACCCACTGAGCCACCCAGGAGCCCCACCAGAGGTGCTTTTATAGTAGTACTGAAATTACAGAAATTCAGAGAAAAAAATATAATTAATTTTGGATAAAGAAATTGTGGGGGCATTTAAATTGTAAAAGCTAAATCTTACATATGTCAGAGTCCATGAGGAATAGACTTTTATTAAAATCATGCATGGTTTATAGAGACACCATTGATTTATATAAGTGAAAACCTTGCATATTTCAGATAACTTGAATTTATAAAATTGAACATCAGAAAAATATTGACTTTTATTGCTTAGCATAAAAAATATAAAAATCATTGATTATGATATAAAATTTTATTTAGTTTAAGATCACAAGTATAAAGAAATATATAGAAAAATACAAAGCAAAATATAAATATAGCATAATTTAAAGTTGAAAGAAGTAGAAATTATACAACAAATGAGGACTATACAGAAAAGTGTTAACCTAGTAGAAAAAGATGTAATGATCAGTCCAGATTATAGTTTGAATCAGTAGGATTAATAAGAAAGTAAATATACTGTATGGATTAGAGAAATTGCATATTAATTCCCTATACTATTCACCTAAAACTTAGGACAGATGCTGAATTTCTAAAAAGATTAAAAAGTAGAACATTTAGGAAATCATAAACTAATTCAAGTGATATAATGCAATGAAAAAGAACAGTGGACAATGAAGGCAGAAGTGTGTGTTCTTGAGGTTATGGCAATAATGCCACCAGTTCACCATAGTTCGCCATAGTCAAGTCATCTCATGTTTCTCAGCCTCACTGTTCTCATTTGTCAAATAAAAACATTTACAAAATCATATCATAACTCTACTCATGTCTCATATCTTCCTTTAATATGAATTATGAATACATGAGCAATGGAGAGACTACTGATATAGTTGGCTTTAAATATGTGTAGAAATATTCTATAAAAGTTGATAAAATACTCTCCTCATGGGGAAAACTGGTGGAAATGGGTTTAATTAGATGTAAGAACAATGTATGTTAGGTCAATGATTCCTAATTCTCACTGGGAATCTCCTTATAAAATACAGACACCAGTCTTTGCCCCAAGATTTCATTTCAAATGGTCTGGGGCATGTCCAGGCATCCATATGACTTAGCAGTCCCCCTAAATGTCTCTCATTTTCATCCAGGTATGAAAACTTCTGGATTGGATGTAATAAAATTCTACCTGTGAATTCAAGGTTACAGATAATCTCTTTCCCGGGAACCTATAAGTAATAGAAAATCAGGGGTGCCTGGGTGGCTCAGTGGGTTAAAGCCTCTGCCTTCAGCTCTGATCATGATTCCAGGGTCCTGGGATCGAGCCCCACATCAGACTCTCTGCTTAGCAGGGAGCCTGTTTCCTTCTCTCTCTCTCTCTGCCTGCCTCTCTGCCTACTTGTGATCTCTGTCTGTCAAATAAATAAATACAATCTTTTAAAAAATAATGGAAAATCATAACTACAAAATGAAAACTAAACCACAAAAATAGTATCTATTTACACTCTAATATATTTACTAGATACTTCTATGTGTCATGACTACATTACTGTACCCACACTATGGTAGACCTATTGGATTTTACCTTCAGCTATAGAATTTCATTTGCCTCTAGTTCAATAACATCCTGATGATTAAAAATAAAGGAATGAAAGAATATCTGTTCTTTTACTATATCTTATCTTCTCCGAAAAGCATTACATTAATATAAAATATCTACTAAGTGAATTGAACATAAAGGATGGTTTAGTTTTCCCACACAATCCATATCCCCAAATTAAACTTGAAAGTATATTTTCTTCTAGAAAATATTATCTGTATTTTAATTGTAGCTGCACAACCTTATATTTCCAGTTGAGTTTGGTGTTCTTGGAACCAGGACATAAAATTACTATATTCTTTTTCAAACTTTCTATTGAAGTCAATATTATAACTTTCACTATATCAGAAATTCTCTCCAATGTGTTGTTTCATGCAGTCCCTATGCTATAGGCATTTTATGACTCTTTGAGAATAAGATATTTCAAACCTCAGTGACTATATGTTTCCACAGGGATATTGGAAACAGACTTTACAGTCTCCATACACAATGCAATTTTTAAAGTAAAATTCTATAAATTAAGGCTATCATAAACCTTTGGAAATGCTGTTTTGAGCTGCTGTTTTGTTGCATTTGATCCCCACATTAAGGTAAAGTTAAGGGAGATATGGTATTTAAACCTGGATTGCCCTTGATTAGCATGAAGGTGTGGTGAAAAGATTATGCCTTGACAAAGAGCTTATGCCAATTAAAAGTTTCTAGACAGAAGATCAATATGTAATGACCATTGAAATATATAATCAAATATACCATATCAAAATACACTATCTTAAAAAAAATCAACTGTATCTATTGACTATGACACACAGCTAGAGGGCTGGAAGTAGAGGGAGGCTACAAACTGGATTGGATTGATGGAAAAATTCAAACTTAAGCTTCCATCCCACAAATTAAATATTCAATATAAGAAAAAGTTTTGTCATAAGACACTCATGACACTTAATCCAAGAAGTTTTAGTAATGTAAATTTCACATTTGAGCCATAAGTACCTAAATGAGTAGTAACTCACTTTTATTATTGTTTCAATTTCATATAAACTTCAGCAAGAAATAGGAAGACAAGATGAGATCTTTTAGGAATTAAAAGATAGACAATGACAATAATCGTTTGTGGATGATTTTGAAAATTTTGCTATTTTTATTAGCTATTTATTTTTTGTTTTGTTTACTGTTTTGTTTCTCTCTATGGGAATCAGAAATAATAATAACCTTATTCAAAATGACTTCTAAATAAAAGCCAAGGGCGCCTGGGTGGTTCAGTGGGTTAAGCCGCTGCCTTCGGCTCAGCTCATGATCTCAGGGTCCTGGGATCGAGTCCCACATCGGGCTCTCTGCTCAGCAGGGAGCCTGCTTCCTTCTCTCACTCTCTATCTGCCTCTCTGCCTACTTGTGATCTCTGTCTGTCAAATAAATAAAATCTTTAAAAACAAACAAACAAACAAATAAATAAATAAAAGCCAAAATTCTTATGGCACTACTATGGTCTGAACATGTATGTCCCCTCAAAACTCCTATATATAAATCCTAACTCCAGGAGTGCCTGGGTGCCTCAGTGGGTTGGGGCCTCTGCCTTTGGCTGGGGTCATGGTCCTGGGGTCCTGGGGTTGAGCCCCACATCGGGCTCTCTGTTCATCAGGGGGCCTGCTTCCCTCTCTCTCTCTGCCTGCCTCTAGCCTGCTTGTGATCTCTGTCTGTTAAATAAATAAATAAACTGTTAAAAAAAAAAAAAAAAAGAAAAGAAACCTAACCTCCAAGGTGATGGTTTTAGGAGTTGGGGCCTTAGAGAAGCGCTTAGACAGTGAAGGTAAATCCTCTGAGAATGGGATTAGTGTTGAATAATAGAGACTCCAGAGAGTTAATTTGCCCTCCCACTGTGTGAGGGATATAGCAAATAGTAGGTAGTCTGCAACCTCAAGAGGGCCTTCACAAGAATCCGGCTGTTGATATCAGACATTCAGCCATCAGAACTGTGAGAAATAAATTTCTGTTGCTCCTAAGCTATCCAATCAATGGCATTTTGTTATAACAGACTCAGGAGACTAAGACAGGCAACCTACAAAGCTTTATAAAATGTGTGCTCCTTCCTGCATTTACCACTCTAACCTTTCTCATAATATGCCTCCCCTCACTCTGCCCCAAACACACCAGCTGATTATACCAGATACATTCCCTCTGCAGGATCTTTGCACCCACTGTTTCACTGTATTGTATTTGACCCTGCCCTCTTTCAACTTTTGACACAAAAGTTTTCTTCTCAGTGAAGTTGTTCCAGGTTCCCCTATCTAAACCATAAACCACAGCTAACTATATACTAACTTCATATACTCCACCCTCTAATTTTTTAGCACCTACCTATCACAACATATATTTTTAAAATAATTTTTATTCAGCCCTCAGTTTATCATTCAGTCCATTTTTCGCATTAAATAAAATGGAAAACTCTAAGTCCAAAGCTAAAAAAGTCAAAAGAAAACGTGTATATCCATGTTCTATTATGTTACAAAAATTTAATACCTGATTTTAATTGTTTAACCTTATTTTATTTTGTTATGTTTCAAGTTTTTATTTAAATTGTAGTTAGATGGGATGCCTGGGTGGCTCAGTGGTTTAAAGCCTCTGCCTTCAGCTCAGATCATGATCCCAGGGTCCTGGGATCGAACCCGGCATTGGGCTCTCTGCTCAGAGAGGAGGCTGCTTCCTCCTCTCTCTGACTACCTCTCTGCCTGCTTGTGATCTCTGTCTGTCAAATAAATAAATCTTTAAAAAAATAAATAAATAAATTGTAGTTAGATAACATGTAGTGTGATATTAGTTTCAGAAAGAAAATTTAGTGATTTATCACTTATATACAACACCCAGTGCTCTCACAAGTGCCCTCCTTAATCCCTATCATATCATATATTTGAAATATTAATCTTGTTAATTCTCTATTCTCTTTCTTCCTCAAATGTAATTTTGATTACAGTATGGATTTTTGTTTATTGTTCATTGTTATATCACTAGAATCTAGAACTGTAGGTAGTTATATAGCAGGCACTCAATAAATATTATTTGTGAATAAATGAATGAATGAAAACTTTTGAGTTTGGGTGGGAAAGTCAGAGTTAGGGGGAATATGGCCAACTCTAACTAGAAACAAGGAGGACCTACTCCAAGAAAAAAGAGGGTATAGCAGTATTTAAAAAGGGGGGAAAAAGGAAGCAATGTGAGGCTGAACTGTATATTTTTCAACCAGTTAACATGCCCCTAAGACTTTCAATAAGCATCAGGAAGAGGAAGCTCAATTCCCCAATTCATCTTAAGCTCTCCATGAGGGATAAACCTTCAACCTTACCTCAATCAAATTATTATTCATGACCCCAGGCAATGTCTCCAAACCTGGCCTTTTTTTTTTTTTTTAATTACATCATCAGTGCGCATCAGTTACTATTCTTCTAATACCAAGTTCTCAAACTTTTTGCTTCCAGTTGATCTTAATAATAATCATATCTGATACAGCACTGTTCCTATTCCCTCTCTGGAGCCAGCACCATGTGACAAGATTCCTATTCAGGAATCCCACTGTGATTATATGCTGGAAAGCCAACTAATAAAATGGAAATTCTACTCTTACTATTTAGTGGTAAAAATTCTGGGGCTTCTCTCCAGCTCTGATGGTCCTGTGTTATGGGAGGAAAGACCAATTTATGACGAGATTAGGAAGTAGTAACTGCAAATCTAGGACAAAGACCCTTCTATGTCTATACCACTGCATTGGTTATAAGAATGAACTTTCTTTTCCAGCTTTTTCAGAAATAAAGCTAACACTTTATTAGAACATGAAAAATATGATTATTTTATGAACTCTCATACCTCAACACCAGAGAAGTCATTTCAGAGAAATTTGAAATTTGGGTTTGAAGATAGTTGCCTTGTCCTTTTTTATATGAGACACAGACAATCAGTCTGGAGTGACCCAGAATGAGATTACACAGTCATTTGGGGCCATGCCTCATGACACATACTTCGTTAATTTTTTTAAACTACCCTACTAATCTCAGAAGGAAAGCATATATAATTCTTTTGCTTATAAAAGAAAAACTAAGTTTTATTTTTCTTCTTATTATCAATGTACAGTGTTGAGCCTTAGCTAACATTTCCCAATCTCTTACTCAATGACATGTACTTTGTGAAATAGGTATTATTCCACTTAATTCTCATAGAAGAGCTGTCATATATATCATACATTACTCTTTTTGGAGGATATCAAAGCCAAAATAGTTCAGATAATTTTTCCAAGATTACACAGCTAAGTGGAGAAGCAGGACTTATACCCAAATGTCTAAACTACAGAATTCCCTAATATAATCACTGGGGCTGGTATATGGTATTACATAATGACATTCTAGTTGCCTATATTAAATGTTTGGTCACATATACGTAAGATCAGACATTTAAGTGTAAGCTTTAGTTGACTGGTAAAAAGTATTTTTCCTGTTTCTGATAGGTATACTTGTTTTGGAACATGTGCTTCATGTGCTTCAAGGCACCATCAAACTAAACTAGGCCATTATCATTCTATATCTGGAACCATTCCACACAGAGAAGCAAAGAGATCTTACAAACAAGAGAACAGAACCATGTTTTTCTCTTACTTAAAACTAGTTGATGCATCCAAACACATCTGGAATTCTACTATGACAATAAACCTGGCCTGATTTGGCCCTTGTTTCTAATACATTTATTTTGAGCCACTCTTAATCTCTTTTGTTAAGCTCCAGTAACATGGTATTGTTTTTATCTTTCTTCAAATTCCAAATGACTTCTCTTCCTCAGTCTTTACAAAACCTTCCATCTCCTAATATGCTACATCTCCTCACACTGCGTGGCAAATTTATTCTTATCCACTAGATTATATGTCATCTCCTCTCCTCTCTACCTAAAACACATATGTTGTTCCCCTTCTGCTCTAAGTTTTTTTCTATTTTAAAACCTCGTTTCCTTTAGGATAATTATTATAATTCATAATCATCTTGCTTATTTACTTCTTAAACTCACTATAATGCCAACTTCACGAGACTAGTGATTATGTCTATCTTTTCTTCATTGTGCCTCCAATAACTACCATAGAGCTTAGAACAGAGGATCAGCTAGTAATTATTTGTTAAGTATATTATTTTTATCCCCCAAGATAAAATAAAAATGGCTTCCAATTTGAGATAAGATGTATTTCAGATTTCTTAGCCCAACATTCAAGGTTCAATCAAGACTTTACTTGATTCCCTTTTCTTCTAAACCTATTCAAAACATTTTATAAACTGACACACCAAATACCTCCAACATGTTCCTGGACATCTTTACTCACATCATTTTCTTTTGCTTGAATGTCCTCTACTTTTCCAAATTGTGCAGATCTCAAGTACAAATCTTCCTTGACTTATGTTGAGATTATATCCTGATAAATCAATCACAAGTTGAAAATACCATGTTAAAAATGCATTTAATACTACTAACTTACATTATAGCTTAGCCTGGCCTACCATAAAGGTGTTCAGAACACTTACATTAGCCTACAGTTGGGCATAGTCATCCAACACAAAGCCCATTTTATAATTAAGTGTTAAGTATCTCATATAATTTAATAAATACTGTACTGAGAATGGGAAATAGAATGGTTGCATGTGTACAGAATAGTTGTAAACTTATCAATCATTTCTCCTCATGATCACATGAGTGACTATGAAGTGTGGCTCATGGACACTGTCCCATATAAATAACAGTATTGTACTACATGTTGTTAGACAGAAGAAAGATCAAAATTCACAATTCAAAGGTATTTTTCTACTAAATGCGTATTATTTTCACATCATCATAAAGTCATAAAATCATAAACTGAACAATCATTACTCAATGACCATCTGTACATACACTCTAGCTTTAGGAAACTTTTCTTCTTTTTCCATTATATCTTGTCCCCTTTCAATGAAAATTAATTGACTATAATTTAAATTTCTTTTGGATGCTGATATATCTATTTATATAGAGGAATGCATTCAAGCATTGAAGCTAGAGAAAGCTAGTTGCCCATCTTCCTCTACCATTTAGTATCTGGAGATATTTATTTCTTCATCTATTATATTATAATACAGTTATGCCTATGTCATCACTTTTTGAAAATTAAACTTATAATGCATGTTATTCCCAAATACAGTGATCACTGTCATATACTGAATACTCAATAAATATCCATTATTCTAAGATATAGGAGAACTTATATTTAGTTAGCATTACATTTATTTGGTTATATGCCTATGAACAACAAAGAGACTGACCATAAACTTCCTAAAATCTATGAAAATGTTATTCTGATCATGTTCCACAATCTCTTATGTAAAGAAGGTATTCAATTAATATTTGTTGACTGATTGCATTGATTAAAGGACACTTTTTAAAAATGAAGCTTTATCTGTGTGTTTCTCTCAGAAGCAGGAAATCTGTAATTAGCTCTTATTGTGAAGAAAATTCATAAATCTGAATTGCAAAGCAGTACTTTTTCTCTTGCCAGAATATGATGTATTTAATGCTTAAAAATAATTAGAAACTCTTTGGAGGTAATCAGCTTTCCATCATACTCTATTAAAATGTATTAAATTGCATTTAACAGACACCTGTACTTGGAATTCTGTTAATCCTCACTATAAGCAGGTATCTGCTGTGTTGGTTGTTGTTGTTTTGTTTTTGTTTTTGTTTACTTTTAGAACAGTGACTTCCATATGACACATACTGGGTAAGTTAGAATTACCTGTGTTGATTATTGGCATCACAGCTTGCTGGCCTCCATATATGACTCACTCATCAGAATCTCTGGGGGTAAGGCCCCGGAAATCATACTTTATATAAACAACCTAAGATTCTGATTTGTAGTAATGAGTAAGAAACTCTCTTCTAGAAAAGCAGCTTAATGGAATCACCAGGTACAAAATAAAGGGCAGTAGAATTTTATAATTACTATTGTTTCTATTATATCTTCTGAAATGAGAGGAATTTCAAGCTTTGGACTTCCACAGAGAAGTCTGACTCTCTAGTACATTGTTTCTCACTGTAAAATTAATAATAAATTTAAACATATAATTTCCCATTTCTTAAATGATAAAGACTTTTAAATATTCAGGTGTAGATATAAAATTTTAAAAATATATAATTTATACAAATAAAAGCTTGTTATAGAATAAGTATCAATGAAATAAAAAAATAATGCATGAGTCTATTTATTATTAAGATCTGAATCATGGCAACAGTTTTGAAAATGTTTACTCATCTTGCTGAGTAGCATTTCATTTTATAAATATACGATATTTTGCTTTTCCACTGCCAGTGAGAAGCATTTGGATTGTTTCCAAATTTTGGTTATGAATGCTGCTGCTATGTCTATTCAAGTGCAATATCCAAGTCTTTGTGGGGACATGTGTTTACATTTCTCTAGGCTAACAGCATAGAAATGGAATTGTTGGTTTACATGGTAACTTCATGTTTTTAAGGTTTTAAGAAACTGTTAAAATGTGTTTTTGCAAAGTGGCTTTGCCAGTTCACATTTTCACTGGGAATGTATGAAAGTACCTGTTTCTCCATATACTTGCCAACACTTGTTATTACATGTTGCAGCATGAATGAATCTCAAAAACAACATTCTGTACAAATGAAGCCAGGTGTAAAATACCACATATTGCATGATTCCATGTGGATGAAAGGTTCAGAAAGGACAAATCCATTCAGACAGAAAATAAATCAGTGCTTGCCTGAGAGTGGGAATAAGTGTTGACTGCAAATGGTTTGAAGTATCTGGAATAACTAAAATGTTTTTCAATATGGATAATAATTGGGGTACCTGGGTGGCTGAGTTGGTTGAGCTTCCAACTTTTTTTTTTTTAATTTTATTTGTTCATTTGACAGAGAGAGATCACAGTAGACAGAGAGGCAGGCAGAGAGAGAGAGAGGGAAGCAGGCTCCCTGCTGAGCAGAGAGCCCGATTCGGGACTTGATCCCAGGACCCTGAGATCATGACCTGAGCCGAAGGCAGCGGCTTAACCCATTGAGCCACCCAGGCGCCTCGAGCTTCCAACTTTTGATTTTGGCTCAGGTCATGATCTCAGGGTTGTGAGAGAAGCCCCATAATAGGGCTCTGCACTCAGCTGCTTGAGATTCTTTCCACCTCCTTCTGCCCCTCCCACCACTTGCATGCTTGCATACACACACACACACACACACACACACACACACACAGCGTGTATGTGTGTGTATATATATATATATATATATAGTCCCATTTTTTTCAAAATCTTATTTATTACAATAATCTAGAGACAGTCATCTCTACTATAATGAATATAGAAAATGAACATAAGAGCTTATGCAAATATCAACTGAGTTAGAGGTTATACCAATGATCATTTTTCTTAATTCAATTTTCCCAATTCTCTACTTTTTTGAAGTAGAGAACCATTTCTTGAAGAATGTGTAAAAGATAGCATAATATATTTCAGGAATGCCTCTTGGATGAAAAGAAAAATAGTTCCATTTTTTTCATTAATACTCTTAGTTTATGTTATTGTATCTTCCTCAACTCTTTATAAGAATGCTTTTAATATCTAAATTCATAGTTACTGATATCATTATGCTATTAGTAATTTCAATCTTATATTTATAATGTTGTAGTTTAGGCTTCATGATAAACATTCTTTGAGATTTTTGGTAATCTGTTTAATTGCTCTGATGTAGGTTAAGTCTTAGAATTATTCCACACAATTTTTTTTTAAAGCTCTAATTCTTTTGTATCTCTAGTTATGAGACTAGGATTGTTTCTAATTTTTAACAATTGTGAACAAAATTTCTAAAAATATCTGCATACATTTTGTGTGTATTTAAAAATTTTCATTTTTATTTGGTAAATATCTAAGAATGGGATTGCTGGACATAATGGTATTTTTAACTTTAAATAAAACCTATCAAAATGTTTGCCAAATAAGCTGTGCCATTTTTGTATTCTCAACAACAGACTTTCACTATTTGAGCTGTTCTCCATCCTTAGAGATAGTTTGTATAGCCATTGATTTTCAGCCATACTATTATAGGTATAGCATTATCTCATGGTGGTTTAATTTGCATTTCCCTAAATTACTGAGATGTTGAGCTTTTTTTTTTTTTAACTATATGTTTGTTTCTAATCTACATGACTTCTTTAGTAAAGTATCTATTTAAATCCTTTGCTCATTTTTAAATTTTTTATTGCCTCTTATTATTGGATTGTGAGAGTTCTTTACATATTTGAGATCCACTTTTTTATGTATTCTGAGTACAAGCACTTTAGGGGATATACACATATTTTTCTCAGTTCATGAATTTGTCTTTTCGATCTTATAAAATTGCTTTTCAAACAGTGTAAGTTCATTAATTGTGATAAACTACAATATATATTTTTCTTTTGCAGATGATTTATTATGTGATATAATGAAAAAACTTTTGACTAAGGCAATCACAAATGTTTTCTCCTGTGTTATTTTCCAGAAATTTAATAGTTTTAAGTTTTATATTGAAAATCTATGATGGATTTGGTGGTTATTTTTGTAAGTGGAGAAAAGTCTTGATTGAAGTCCTTTTTTGGTGCATATTGTTGTGCAATTGGTATAGCAACTTTTGTTAAAAAAAAAACAAAACAACTGTACTTTCTGCATTGACTTGTTTTTGCACTTGCCCAAAATAAATTGACCACATTAGCATATGAGTGCATTTCTAGTACTCTGTTCTGTTTCATTGATATACTTTTCTAATTTTCATTAACAGCACACTCTCTTAAATATTATATCATTAGAGTAAATTATAAAATCAAATGTGAGTCCCCCCAATTTGTTCTTGGAAATTCCTACCAAAGCCCTACTGTTACTTTGATGGAGGCAACATTGACTCTATAGATTAATGAAGGTTGAACTGACAATATTAGCAATATTGTACCTTCTAATCTCTGAACACAGTATATTTCTCAATTGAGTTTTATTTTCTTCATTAATGTTTTATAGTTTTAGCATAAAGATCTTGCACACAGTTTGCTGAAGTACTACTTAAGTATTTTATGATTCATTATGCTACTGTAAAAGATTTATTTTTACATTTCAATTTTTATTATTCATTACTAATATATAGAGAAATAAAACTGATTTTGTGTATTTTCCTTGAATCTTGTGACCTTGTTAAATTTCATTATTAGTTTTAGTAGCTTTAAATTCCATTATTAGTTTTAGCAGCTTTTTTGTAGATTCTTGGAACTTCTTTCATTCTTTATTGTTATTATTATTATTGTTAGTCACTATATAGTACATCATTAGTTTTTAATGTAGTGTTCCATGATTCATTGTTTGCATGTAACACCCAGTGCTCCATGCAATACATACCCTCCTTAAAACCCATCACTGAGCTAACCCTCCCCTCTAAAATCCTCAATTTGTTTCTCGGAGTCCATAGTCTCTCATGGCTTGTGTCCCCCTCTGATTTCCCACCCTTCATTTTTCCCTTCCTTCTCCTAATATCCTCCATGATATTCCTTAGGTTCCACAAATACGTGAAACACTACGATAATTGACCTTCTCTGACCTATTTCACTTAGCATCATCTCCTCCAGTCCCATCCATGCTGATGCAAGAGGTGGGTATTCATCCTGATGGCTGAATAATATTCCATTGTGTATATAGACCACATCTTCTTTATCCATTCGTCTGTTGAAAGGCATCTTGGCTCTTTAAAATTTGGCTATTGTGGACATTGCTACTATGAACATTGGGGTTCACATAGCCCTTCTTTTCCCTATATTTGTATCTTTGGAGTAAATACCCAGTAGTGCAATTGCTGGGTCATAGGGTAGCTCTGTTTTTAATTTTTTGAGGAACCTCCATACTGTTTTCCAAAGTGGTTGCACCAACTTGCATTCCCACCAACAGTGTAAGAGGATTTCCCTTTCTCCACAGCCTCTTCAACATTTGTTGTTTCTTGCCTTGTCAATTTTTGCCATTCTAACTGGTATAAGGTGGTATCTCAATGTGATTTTGATCGAATTCCCTGATAGCTAATGATGATGAACATTTTCATGTACGTATTAGCCATTTGCATGTCTTCTTTGGAGAAGTGTCTGTTCATGTCTTCTGTCCATTTTTTGACTTGATTACTTGTTTTTTGGGGGTTGAGTTTGAGAAGTTCTTTATAGATCTTGGATATCAGCCTTTGTCTGTAGTGTCATTTGTGAATATCTTCTCCCACTCTGTGGATTGCTTCTTTGTTTTGTTGACTGTTTCCTATGCTGTGCAGAAACTTTTTATCTTGAGGAAATCCCAAAAGTTCATTTTCACCTTTTTTCCCCTTGTCTTTGGAGATGTGTCTTGAAAGCAGCTGCTGTAGCCCATGTTGAAGATGTTATTGCCTATGCTATCCTCTAGGATTTTGATTGGATTCCTATCTCACATTGATGTCTTTTATCCATTTTTAGTTTATCTTTGGGTATTATTTAAAAGAATGGTCGAGTTTCATTCTTCTGTAAATAGCTGTCTAATTTTCCCAGCATGATTTATTGAAGAGACTGTCTCCTTAACACTGGATATTTTTTCCTGCTTTGTTGAAGATTAGCTGACCATAGAGTTGAGGGTCCATATTGGGCTCTCTATTCTGTTCCACTGATCTCTGTGTCTGTTTATGTGCCAGTACTGTACTGTCTTGGTGATCACAGCTTTGTAGTAAAGCTTGAAATCAGGCACATGATATCCCCAGCTTTGTTTTTCTTTTTCAACATTCCTTGGTGATTTTCTCATTCCATACAAATTTTAGGATTGTTTGTACCAGGACCTTGAAAACTGCTGTTGGTATTTTGATCAGGAGGGCATTCAAAGTATAGATTGCTCTAGGCAGCATAGACATTTTAATAATGTTTATTCTTCTGATCCATGAACATGGAATGTTTTTCAATTTTTTTTGTGTCTTCTTTGTTTTTTTCAGGAGCGTTCTGTAGTCCTAGGGCATAGCATACAGGGTTCCTGAATTTCTAGAGTATAGAACTTTTACCTATTTGATTAGGTTTATTTCAAGTTATCTTATGGTTTTTGGTGTTATTGTAAATGGAACTGATTCTCTAATTTCTCTTTCTACAGTTACATTGTTATGTAAAAGAAAGCAACTGATTTCTGTGCATTGATTTTATATCCTGTCACATTACTGAATTGCTGTGGAAGTTCTAGTAATTTGGGGTGGAGTCTTTTGGGTTTTACACATAAAGTATGAGGTCATTTGTGAAGAGAGACAGTTTGATTTCTTCTTTGTCAATTTGAATACATTTCTTTTTGTCATCTGATTGCTTTTGCTAGGACTTCTAACACTATGTTGAACAGTAGTGGCAAGAGTGGGCATCCTTGTCATGTTCCTGATCTTAAGGATCTTAAGGGAAAGGTTCTCAGCTTTTGCCCATTGAGAATGATACTTGTTGTGGGTTTTTAACAAATGTATTTTATGAAATTGAGTAATATTCCCTCTATCCCTATATTTAAAGAGTTTTAATCAGGAACAGATGCTGTATCTTGTCAAATGCTTTTTTCTGCATCAGTTGAGAGGATCATGTGGTTCTCTCTATTCTCTTAATGTGTTCTATCATGTTGATTGATCTGCTAATGTTGAACCACCCTTGTTTCCCAGGGATAAATCCCAACTAGTTGTGGAGGATAATACTTTTAATGTACTGTTGGATCCTATTAGCTAGGATTATATTTAGAATTTGGCATCCATTTTCATCAGGGATATTGGTCTGAAATCCTCCTTTTTGATGGGGTCTTTTCCTGGTTTTGGGATCAAGGTAATTTTGACCTCATAGAAAGAGTCTGGAAGATTTTCTTCTGTTTCTTTTCTTTTTTCTAATAACTCAGGAGAATAGGTATTATTTCTTCTTTGAATATTTGTTAGCATTCCCCAGGAAATCCATCAGGTCCTGGACTCTTTTTTTTGGGAGGTTTTTGATCCCTGCTTCAATATTGTTACTGGTTATTGGTCTATTCAGGTTGTCAATTTCTTCCAACTTCAGTCTTGGTAGTTTATAGGTTTCCAGGAATGCATCTATTTCTTTTAGTTTGCTCAACTTATTGGCATATAGCTGTTGATAATAATTTCTGATAGTTATTTCTATTTCCTTGGTGTTAGTCGTGATCTCTCCCCTTTCATCCATAATTCTATTAATTTGGTTCCTTTCTCTTTTCCTTCAGATAAGTCTGGTCAGTGGCTTATCAATCTTATTAATTTTTCAAAGAACCAGCTTCTAGTTTCATTGATCTGCCTTACTGTATTTGGTTTCTAATTCATTAATCTCTGCTCTAATCTTAATTATTTCCCTTCTCATGCATGGGCTAGGCTTAATTTGTTGTTGATTCTCCAGTTCTTTAAGGTGTAAAGATAGTTTGTGTATTTGGGATTTTTCTTTTTTTCTTTTTCTTTCTTTCTTTCTTTTTTTTTTTTTTTTCTTTTTTTCTTTTTTTTGAATGAGGCTTGGATGGCTATGTATTTTCCCCTTAGGACTGCCTTGCCATATCCTATTGGTTTTGGACCAATGTGTTATCATTCTCATTGGTTTACCTGAATTGTTTAAGTTATTATTTGATTTCCTGGTTGACCCAAACATTCTTGAGCAGGATGGTCTCTAGCTTCCAAGTGTTTGACTTTTTTCCAAACCTATTCTTGTGATTGAGTTCCAGTTTCAAAGCACTGTGGCCTGAGAATATGCAGGGAATAATCTCAGTCCTTTGGTATTGGTTGAGGTCAGAGACCCAGTGTGTGGTCTATTCTGGAGAAAGTTCCATATGCACATGAGAAGAATGAGTATTCTGTTGTTTTAGGGTGGCATGATCTGTATGTATCTATGAGGTCCATTTGTTTAGTGTGTCATTCAAAGATCTTATTTCTTTGTTGATTTTTCTGCTTAGATGATCTATTGCTGAGAGTGGAACACTGAGGTTTCCTACTATTGATGTATTATTATCAATAGGTCTCTTTATTTTGGTTAACAGTTGGCTTATGATAGATCCTTTAAGAAGATTCCTTCTGAATCTTTAACTTCATTCTTTACCTTAAAATCTAACTTTCTACCCCAGCTTTCTTCTGAGATCCATTAGCATGAAAAATTGGCTTTCCATCCCTTCACTTTCAGTTTGGATGTATCTTTAGGTTCAAAATGAATCTCATGTAGACAGCATATGACTGGGTCCTGTCTTTTTATCCAATCTGCAAACTGTGCCATTTTATGGGAGCATTTAGGCTGTTCACATTGAGAGTGATTATTGAAAGTTGTGATTTTATTGTCATCATGTTGCCTGTGACGTCTTTATTTCTATAGATTGTCTCTGTAAATTTCTGTTCTATATCACTCTTGAGGTCTTTCTCCTTTTATAAAACCCCCCCTTAATATTTCTTGCAGAGCTGACTTAGTGGTCATTTATTCTTTTAGTTCTTGATGGTTTTGGAAGCTCTTTATCTCTCTATCTATTCTAAATAAGAGCCTTTCCAGATAAAGTATTCTTGACTAGATGTTTTTCTCATTTAGTATCCTGAATATGTCTTGCCAGCACTTTCTGGCTTGCTGGGTCTCTGTGGACAGGTCTAATATTATTCTGATGTTCTTCCTTCTGTACTTAAGGAATCTCTTCCCCTTAACTGCCCTTAAGATGTTTTCCTTGGTTTTAAGATTTACAAGTTTTACTATTACATGCGGGGACATTGGTCTGTTCCCTTAATCTTGGAAGAGGTCCTCTCTGCATTTAAAACAAAAATGCTTGTTTTGTTCCCCAGATTAGGGAAGTTTTCAGTTAAAATTTGCTTAAATATATTTTCTAGTACTCTCTCTCTCTCCACCCACCTCAGGGATCCCAATAATTCTGACATTGGAATATTTCATGGCATCATTTATTTCTCTAATTCTGTGTTCATGGATTTTAAGCTGTTTGTTCCACACCCCCTCCTGTTCCTTCCTTTCTATCAGTTTGTCTTCTAGATCATTAAAGTGCTCTCTCCTCTTCTACTTTCTAGAAGTATTTGTATAGAATCAGTAATTTTTTTCTCCTTAAATATTTGGTAGAACTTACCTGTGAAGATATCTGACTGGAATGTTTTGCTTAAAAATGTGTCTGTGTGTGTCTGTGTGTATTTACTGATTTTACTCTGAATTCAAATTAGTTCTAATTATAGAACTGTACAGGTTAGCTACTCTGCCTTGAATAATATCTGGTGTCTTTGGTATCTTTCAAGGAATTTGAACATTTCATCCAAATTATTGAATTTGTGGCCATAAAGTTTTTCATAGTAAATATTCACTTTACTTTGCATCTCCATAAAATATCTAGTGATATTCACTGACTTAGACAATTTTCTTTTAGACTGATCAAAATTAAAGTTAAAAAGAAAGACTTATTATTTTACCTTATTTTCACCATTTCTGGGCTTTTTTTTCTTTGTGTTTATCTTTTTTTTTTTTTTCTGGTATCGTATCCCATCTGCCTAAAGAACTTTCTTTAATATTTCTTTTAGTACAGATTAGTAGTTATTTTCTGTAGGTATTTATTTGTCTTAAAATGTCTTTCTCATACTTTCTCTGGGTATAGAGTTCTGAATTAACAAGATTTTCTTTCCTTTCTTTTCCTTTCCTTTCCTTTCCTTGTCTTTTTTATTTAGCACTTGAACAAAGTTACTCCCTTGACTTCAGGTGAGATACCTGTTGTGATTCTTTTTTTTTTTAATTTCATATGTAATGTATCTTTTTATTCTTTGCCTTTCTTCATTATTTTTTTCTTTAAGGTGGTTTTAAGTTATGTAAACATATTTATAGGAGTTGGGTATGTGTGTCTGTGTGTGTATTTCTTTTCTTTACCTTGTCTTAGGGTGAGGGATTCTATGAAATTATCTTGCAAAAGATTCTTTGACATATTTGGATCTGTAGTCAGATATTAATTTTTAATTTTTGTTTTATTCACATTCTTTTCTCCATCTTGAATTCCTATTAACCATCTATTAGAACATTTGAGAATGTCCCACAGGTTTTAGTGCTTTATTATTTTTTTTCATTATTTCCTCTCACTCTGTTTCATTTTGCAAATTATATTGCCTTATCTTCAAGTCAACTGATTTTTCTCTGGGTATATGAAGTTTATTTAACAAACCATCAAAGGCTTTCTATGCCTCTGTTACTATATTATTGCAATTCTAGGATATCTATTTGACCCTATCTTATGCTACCTATCACTGTTGAAATTTCACATCTCTGCATGCAAGTTATTCACCTTTTCCACTAGAAACTTCAACATATCAATCATAGTCAATTTAAATCCCTGACTGAAAGTCCCAATACATGGCTTGTGTGTGTGTGTGTGTGTGTGTGTGTGTGTGTGTGATTGTTTTGTTTTGTTTTACTCTCTTTCTCTGGGCAGTGGGATATTTTTACCTTTTTTGTGTATGTTTCATAACTGTCTTATTGAACACTGAAATCAAGTGTAAGACAATAGAAACTGAGATAAATACTATTTATTTTTCTAAAGAATTAAATTTAAGCAGCAAAATATATCTTTCTCCACTTTCAACTTTAGTCCTCTGTGGTTTGTTGATCCTCAGAGAGGGTCTCTCTCCATGTTCTACCTCTCCTAGAGATAGACTACTGTTGTTTGTTAGTTGGTGATTGGTAGTCTGATGGTGACGTGCAGGATGATTCCTTCATTCTCTTGGTATAGCTTTAGACTTATGCAAGTCCTATATTCCTGGGTCTCAGTTGTGGGGGTTTTTAATGTACCTGAATTGCCCCTAGGATTAAAAGATTCCTAATTGGGTTCCCCTTTCTCTGTAACCTTGCTAACATTTGTTGTTTCCTGACTTGTTAATTTTAGCTTTAACATGTGATGTAATAAGCACTGGGTGTTATATGAAACTGATGAATCCCTGAACTCTGTCTCTGAACTAATAATACACTATATGTTAATTAATTGAATTCAAATAAAATAAAAAAATAAAATAAAATGAAATGAAATTAAAAATTTTCTAATTGTCTGAGCCCAAGATTATTTTTCCCTTTCTTGGGGATAAAAACATTTTTCTATTCCCTCCTTTGACCTGCAGTGAGTCTTTATTGGTGCTCTGGGGCAACAGGGTCAGCTATTCCTCCTTAGTGACCAAAGGCTTTATTCTTGGGTAAAGGGTGTCAACACTGACTACTTCATGCTTCTCCCACAGCAGGAGCTGATTCCTTTCTCCAAGCCAGGTCACGAAAAGAACCTTTCTCCAGTCCCTTCCTTGTGAGCACCTGGTGGTGAGCCATAGGGAAAAGCCATAAATAACTGTTAATTACTTTGTGTCTTCGACTCCAAGGAATTCTACTCTCATGTTATCCCACATTTGGCCTTCAGTAATTCACTGAAAAGTTTAGCTATCCACTTATGTTTATTATCCATCTATGCCATGATTAGTGTCTCTTTCTTCCAAACTCTGTTACAAGTGAGCCAATGCTCATTTTCTATCTTTTCTTATATTTCAGTCCAGGTGTTTGCCTAGAAAACTATGTTTTCTGATGGAGTCAAGAAAAATTGTGAACTTGTAGATTTCAAGCATTTCTTGTAGTTAGGGTGAAAGTAATGCTTTTTTAGTTTTATAAATTCTAGTTGGAAACCTGAAATCAGTAATTTAAAAACAAATAAAAAGCCTTGTGTACCTGGTTACTTTTTATCAATTTTGTGTTTCTTTAATTAAAAAAAATAATCTGAGTCTTAAAATGATGTGATTTCTATTCAGACATTTTCATTTGATTTTCCAGGTCACTGGAAACACTACTTTTTCATATTACCTCAATATTATTTCTGGAATTGAGACCTTCTGGCTTATTCAGATGACATGAAGATAAGCTGCATTTTATACAAGACATTATTTACTTGTGCAGTCCACAGGGATGAAACCTAAGGCACAAGTTATTTTGGAGAAGGGTTACCATTGCCAAACCATAAAATTCAAATTTATCCTCCTAATTCACAGTAAAATAGTCACAAATGCTAGGCTCACTTTTTTAGATCTCTGAGTTCTACCATTTCCTGTGTCTTGACCTGGTAGTTTTCAGAATCTTATTGTTCATCAACCTCAATGCCTGAAACTTTTTTTAAAAAATTCATGCTAGATGTCCATAAACAAAGTCTTGCTCTAGCTTCATTGGTCTTTCATTAATATCTGTATGGGTTTCAGATGATCTAGGTAGTATAAATTTGTGCCTCATCCTATTATAGAGTCAGTTTATTTTGAATTTTCAGAAATCCTTCTTCCTTCACATAAATTAATGTCAAAGCATTAATTTTTCTCACCAGTCCCTTTGTGCAACCTTACATTTTTCTTTTTATTCTAATTCATATTATCACTGACACTGTAGCACATGTTCCTCTTCACCACCCACATTTTGTATATGCTAAGGGGTTTTTCTGCTGTCAATCCTTCTCTTTTGTACAATGAAAGTCTCAGGTTCCCAGGTTTAGAAGGTCCTCTTAGGACAGACACCAGACTTAAATGTACATTCTTACTTCTCCAAGCTGATGCTTTAGATTCATGTTTAGTCTCTATGGTATATTAACATATAAACATAGGACAATTTAAAAGAAATTTACAGTTAATATTCATGTACCCACCATGTACATCCTACTATTAACAGCTTAGTAGGCTTGTTTTGTCATGTATCTAATCATTTCACCATCCATAAAAGCTCTTATTTTTAATTTAAAACTAAATTGTTGACATTTCTATACTTCTGCTTTAAATACATCAGCGTGCATACCATAAAATAAAGTTCAATATTTGCTTATAGTTGTATTTTAATTGCAAATTTTACATACGGCAACTTGCACAAATTTTAAGTGAGTTGTAATAAATGCACGTATCTATGTAATGCATCCTGTTACTAAGATAACAAATATAAATATCTGCACAGAAAGTTTTCTCATTCTTCTTTGCAATCAGTATTTGCCTCCATTTCCACTTCCAGAGACAATCACTTTTTATCCCTTTTTCTTTCAAAATAGATTATATTTGTTCTGAAATGCCACAAAATGGATTTTTTTAATGATATTTGGTCTTTTGTATAAGGTTTCTTTCATTCAGCATGTTTCTGAGATTCATTTGTGGTGTTTCATGTTTTGGGGATTTGTTTTATTTTATTGCTGAATAGTTTTCTGTTGTATGAATCTATACTATTTGTTTATCCACTCTCATGTTGAGGTACACCAGGCCTTTTTAATAAAAAATAGCTTTTGGATATTATGATTAAACTAATATAAATATATATATATATATATATATATATATATATACACACACATATCTTTTGAATGAAATATTTTCAAATTTTAGGTAAGCTGATGTTGGCATAGCTAGATAATAGGCATTCAGTTTTTAAAAGGCTGCAAGATCTTTCACATCTTACAATGTGTGGTTACACACATTGTATTCCCACCATAAAAATATATTTCATATTTTCACCAACATTTATATTTTCATTTTCAATCATTGTGATAATATATAGGGATATCTCATTTAGGTTATAATTTTCACTTTTCTGATGACTGATAATGCTTATCAGTTTTTCATGTGCTTTTTGGCCATTTGCATGCCAAGTGTCTGTTCATTTCTATTGCTCATTTATTTTTATTATTTTTTAAAGATTTTATTTTTTTATTTGACAGACAGAGATTACAAGTAGGCAGAGAGGCAGGCAGAGAGAGAGAAGAGGAAGCAGGCTCCCTGCTGAGCAGACAGCCCGATGCGGGGCTCAATCCCAGGACCATGGGCTCATGATCTGAGCCTAAGGCAGAGGCTTTAACCCACTGAGCCACCCAGGTGCCCCGCTCATTTATTTTTATTAGATTGTTTGTCTTTTTATTGTTGAGTTCTAGGAGTTCATATAACATCCTAGACAACAGTCCTTTCTCAGATATATCCTTATGAATCCTATCCTTTTGATACTTAGTTATATATTTAACTGGCTTTAAATATGGAGTTTTAGCACTTTTATAGTAGGAAATTTTATTGGGATATTTCATTTCTTATATTACATGATATTAGAGAGGAAACTTTATAGTTGTCTTATCTGCCAGTAGGGGCAAAAGATTTCTGCTAGCTATAGAAGTAAAGAGTTTGGGAAGATAAATTACTGTATAATGCCTGCCTCAGTAGTATACACAAGAGGCATAATCAAGTGCTTTATTGTTGAACAATATGAAGATGGATATAATTTAGATCACATATATTAAACATATAATATGTGACCAACACTATTTTAATAAGAATAAGAAAATATACTTATCTTTGAAAAATATATAATCTAAACAAAAATAGATAATATGATTAAACAGCAGAAAAATGTACAAAACCACAATTCAACAAATAAATATAAAATTGTGTCTGTTAGATGTAAGTATGGTCATTATTCACAGCAGTTAAAGATCACTGAAAGCCAATGTAGGCATAACCAGCATCACAAAATTGAAATGGACCCTAAAGAACAATCTATATATAAAAAAAGAAAGTATTTGAATAAATTCACAGAAGTGGAGAGAATCATGACATGTTCATAGTGTATTACATTGGGACAGTAAAAAATAAAGTTAGGACAATTATGAAGTATTATGTTATCAAGAGCTTTGCAAGTCAAGCCAAAGTATAAAAATGCACTGCAATAGGTGAGAAAGAATGAACATAAAGCCTATGTGTGTATGTATGAGGGCATTTGGGAGTGTTGCTAACAGGATGAAAGTTATTTTAAGCAGATCAATTGGGCAATACTTCAGCTAGCAGAAATTACGTAACAGAAGCTGAAAGGAAATGGCACTTGTTCGAGATAATAGAAAAGAAATCTTAGCGATGTTTAAGGGTGTGGGAAGAGAGAAATGCATAGTAACAGATTGCTCAAAGGAAAGAATAACCAAGGTATTTAGTGACTGATAGGAAAAATGTATGAATGATGGTAAATAGTCTTATTCAATTAAATATAATAACTATTTAAGAATCTCTAGAGAGGTTGCAATAAAATCTTAAATTTTAAGCTGATTAAATAAATTGCCCAGTCTATGTAGACAGATGTAAAATATATAAAATCACATGAGCATGCAAATGTGATTCAGTTCACACCTGCTTATTGTCCACAGAAAATGATTATTGAGAGTGCTATTTTGAGGAATTTAATCTGTTAATCTGAAAATGGGCATACGCTATAGAGACATCTTTTGCTTTTCTTATTAGTTATGCTTCCTTTTTATTTTTTTAAAGATTTTATTTATTTATTTGACAGAGAGAAATCACAAGTAGATGGAGAGGCAGGCAGAGAGAGAGAGAGAGAGGGAAGCAGGCTCCCTGCCGAGCAGAGAGCCCGACGCGGGACTCGATCCCAGGACCCTGAGATCATGACCCGAGCCGAAGGCAGCGGCTTAACCCACTGAGCCACCCAGGCGCCCCCCCCCTTTTTTTTTAATTGTTGTTGTCAACCCTCTGGGTTTATCTAAAACCTGCTGTGCTCTTTGAAAGTTATTTTCATGTTTAGCATTTTTTTTTAATACATGAATATATGGTAAATATTTACTTTAAAAATCCTTTAGCCAGGGTTCATCTGTTTCTAATAATTTACTTTCATGCTTTACATTATTCTCCTGTGTTATCAGACATTGAGACAGTGATATATTAGCATCAGAAAACAATTAGTTCTGATGAATCTTTAATATTTGAATGATAATCAACAAAATTTATTGGGTACCTATTTTTTGTTCAATACTCTGAGGAGCCTCTGAGGAGGAGGAAGATATATGATTTCATCCTTGTTTTAAAGAAGTTTATACCTTTAGGGTAAATACCCAGTAGTGCAATTGCTGGGTCATAGGGCAGTTCTATTTTCAACATTTTGAGGAACCTCCATGCTGTTTTCCAGAGTGGTTGCACCAGCTTGCATTCCCACCAACAGTGTAGGAGGGTTCCCCTTTCTCCGCATCCTCGCCGGCAGATGCAAACGTAGTGATCCGAAGGGGCACATGCACCCGAATGTTTATAGCAGCAATGTCCACAATAGCCAAACTATGGAAAGAACCTAGATGTCCATCAACAGATGAATGGATCAAGAAGATGTGGTATATATACACAATGGAATACTATGCAGCCATCAAAAGAAATGAAATCTTGCCATTTGCAACAACATGGATGGAACTAGAGCGTATCATGCTTAGCGAAATAAGTCAAGCAGAGAAAGACAACTATCATATGATCTCCCTGATATGAGGAAGTGGTGATGCAACATGGGGCCTTAAGTGGGTAGGAGAAGAATAAATGAAACAAGATGGGATTGGGAGGGAGACAAACCATAAGTGACTCTTAATCTCACAAAACAAACTTAGGGTTGCTGGGGGGAGGGGGTTTGGGAGAAGGGGCTGGGATTATGGACATTGGGGAGGGTATGTGCTTTGGTGAGTGCTGTGAAGTGTGTAAACCTGGTGATTCACAGACCTGTACCCCTGGGGTAAAGATATATTATATGTTTATAAAAAATAAAAAATTTTAAAAAAAAGAAGAAGTTTATACCTGGCTGGGGAAAAAATAAACAAAAAACAAAAACAAAAAAGGCTGAAACAAGAGTGACAAATACAAGGTATCCATTAAAATTTTTTGTATGGTTTTACAGAAAGAAACAGATAAAGGCTGAAGAATAGAGAAAAGGTGTCAGAGAAGAGACAGAAGAGAACAAACAATAGACTTTGGGAAGTTAGAAGCTAAATTACACATCTGTATAACTAAGGGAAATACACAGTAGGTTATTTGGGGAGAGTATTACTTATTTTTATCATTCAAATTTAATCCCAAGTCATTCTTGGCTTATTTCTATATTAATCTAATTGTTATCAATTACGTTAGCTAAATTACAGACAAAATATTTGGGATCTTCCAGTTTATTAATAAGGACTTGATTTCTTAAGAGTAGGAGGTGCTATTTTACATATATGTTTCCTAGATCAAGGTTGGGGTTGTCTGAAATTTTCTGCTGTGGACAGTCCCCCAGGCCAGGATGGTCAACCTGGACATAAGGGAGAACATGGTTACCCTGGCAACATTGGTCCTGTTGGCACTGTGGGTGCACCTGGTCTTCATGGCTCTGTGGATCCCACTGGCAAACATGGAAACCATGATGAACTTGGTCCTGATGGTGTGGGACCCATTGGTGCTGCTGGTCCAAGAGGTCCTAGTGGCCTACAAGGTATTTGAGGTATTTCTGTTGACAAGAAGCCCAGAGGTCTTCCCGGCTTAAAGAGACCCAATGGCCTGCAAGATTCTTCCTAGTCTTGCTGGTCAACATGGCAATCGAGGTACACCTGGTTCTATGGGTCCTGCCCATCCTAGGGGCACTGGATCCTTTTAGCCCTGCTGGCAAAGATGTTCCCATTGGATATCCTGGTACAGTTGGACCTGCTGGCCTCTGTGACTCTCAGGGTAGCCAAGGTCCTGCTGGCCCTCCTGGTCTCCCTGGTCCTAGTGGCCCTCCAGGTCCAAGTGGTGGCAACTATGACTTTGTTTATTAAGGGGACTTCCACAGGGCTGACCAGCCTCACTCACCACTTTCTCTTAGACCCAAGGATGATGAAGTTGATACTACTCCAAAATTCCTCAATGACCCAGATCAAGACCCCTCTGACTCCTGAAGATTCTAGGAAGAACCCAGCTTGCAGTTGAGACTCAGCTATGCAGAGTAGAGTAGTGGTTACTATTGGACCGACCCTAACCAAAGATGCACTATGGATGCTATCAAAGTATACTGTGATTTCTCTACTGGCAAAACCTGCATCTATGCTCAACCTGAAAACATCCCAGCCCAAAACTGGAAATTTCAAGGTTAAGAAGCAGAACTGGTTAGGAGCAACTATCAGTGGTGGTACCCAGTTTGAATATAATGTTGAAGGAGTAACCACAAAGGAAATGGCCACTCAGCTCGCCTTCATGCATCTGCTGGCCAACTGTCTCAAAACCTCACCTGCCACTGCAAGAACAGCATTGTCTACAGGGATGAGGAGACTGGCAATCTGAAAAAGGCTGTCATTCTGTAAGGCTCCAATAATGTTGACGTGGTTGCTGAGGGCAATAGCAAGTTCACCTACACTGTTCTTGTAGGCCACTGCTCTAAAAAGACAAGTGAATACAGAAAGACAATTATTGAATACAAAACAAATAAGTCATCCCTTCTTCCTATCCTTGATATTGCACTTTTGGACATCAGTGGTGCTGAACAAGAATTCAGGGTGGACATTGGCCCAGTCTGTTTCAAATAAATGAACTCAATCTAAATTAAAAAAATAAAATAAAATAAAATAAATCTGAAAAAAACTTTCTCTTTGCCATTTCCTTTTCTTTTTTTTTTTAACTGAAAACTGAGTCCTTCCATTTCCTCTGCATATCTACTTGATTAAATCATGGGCAAAAGAGAAGGAGAAGGATTGCCCAGAGCAATTCAATTTCATTCATTCCCTCCCTCCCACTCCAAAAAAAAAAAAAAAAAAAAAAAAAAAAAGATTTGGAATTATTTTTTTCAACACCCATATCTATTGTGGAAAATGTCAATCTTTGCATGAAAACAAAAATAAAAATTGAAAAATAAAATAAAAACCATGAAGATTAAAAAAAAGTCTGCTATTGACCCCTCAATGGTGATGAGTGAAAACTTTGCCATGGAGATGGAGAAGCAGTCCATAATATTTGAAAAAACCGATGTATTCATCCAGGGACAGTGATGTCAAAGTGGTTCAGCCAACTCAGGTGATTGTATCTGGAAATGTAGATAACCAGAATTATGGTAGTCCCATAAACCCTTCTGAATTAGCTCCAGACACAAAGCCAACTTCCCCCAGTGTTGATGGAACTCAGGCAACAAAATGGAATATATTTTTACGAAAACTCAAACCAACCATCAACTTTGAAAATCCAATCTATGCAGAGATGGAGAATAAACAGGAGGACAGTGAGGCTGTGGCTTTACCTCCAAGGCCTTCTCTCCCTGCTAAAAGTTCTCCGAGACCCAATGCCAATGAAAGACAGTTTTACAGACACTGCAAACCTTGTTAGAGAAGACTCTGAGGTATAGCTATGCCAGCTCTGTAGGGAATAATTAGAATTTGCACATGTATTTTTTTACAAACATGAAGAAAAGTTAACATTCAGTACTTTAGTAAAAATATATATATATTTTCCCAGTTCACCTGTAGTTGGAAGTGTCCATGTAAACTCTGCCTTGTGAGTCTTTTTAAATTTTTTTTTACTTATGTCGTCTCCCATTTTTACAAATAATTATCACAGTGTACTATATGTATATCTTTGCACTGAAGCTATCTGAAGGTAATTCTAGTACATTTGTAAATTTTGGTAAGATTATCATATCATTAAATTTGCTGATAATGGTAAAAAAAAATCCCAAGTCGTTCTTGGCAACTTTATTAATCTAATCTTTATCAAATTCTTTTAGTTAAATTATAGACAGTATATTTTTGATGTTCCAGTTTATTAATAAGGACTTGATGTCTTAAGAATGGGAGGTGCTATTTCATATATATATGTTTCCTAGATCAAAGTTGGGGTTGTCTGAAATTTTCTGCTGCTAAAAAATGTCTCATAACCTTTTTACTACCTTTATTTTATTGGATTTATTTGAGACAATTAGGAAGGAAATATTTGCGGAACTAAATCTAAGCCACAGATTTTTTTCTTTCACCCTTCTAATAAAATTTAGCCCATTAAATGTTCACCATTTTAATACAAAATAACAATTTCCCATTTCATTTAGTACTTTTCCCATAAGGAAAATAAATAGATGAATCTCACAAATAGAAGATTCAAACTTATTTTTATATTGAGAGATCAATTTGTCCTTCTTGTTTCATATAAGTAGTGCTATAAATATAGTTAAGTAGTCAAGTATTTGTTTAAGTAAGGTAATTACTTATAATAAGGTAATTTTCTATGGTAATTTCTTCACCCAGCCAATACTTTATGCTATATAAATCACAGTGCATATTTAAGTAGAAGATATAATTGCCTTAACATAAAAGTGGAATTAATTTTAAGAAGCTAATGATACTCTCATTCATTTAAAGATTCTGTTTTAAAGTACATTGAAAAATAAAAAAATTTCCTTTGGTCTACCAAAAATGATTGGTACTAATTGTTAGGCCTCCGAAGAAAAATATGAAGTACTCCTATATTTCAATGTTTCATGTAAATCCTATGATTTATGGTACTTGGAATTTTAAGAAGTAAATTTAAGACTCAGAAGTTACAGAAGAAAATTAAGGAATAGAGAGAGTCATTTCTGTTACACATTCTCAAGTGATTTTTTTTTAAATAAAGGTGTCATTTTAGAGCAATTCCAGAACTCAAAGCTATAATTTAAGACAGACATCCACCCATCCTATGCAGAACGATATGCTCATTGCCTATTCACTGGGATCTATTTCACTGTGATTTCAAAATGGCACATTGTAAATATGTGGGACAAATATCTACTGAGCCATCTGCTTCTAAAACATGGAAAATGGAAGTCATGAAGCCTTCATAAGCATGCACACTGGATCAGTCTCTCAATTCTACTGATCATACATCTATTTATTTGTTTATTTATTTATTTATTTATTTATTTATTTGAGAGAGACAGAGCTAGCAAGAGAGATCATGAGAGAGGAAAGGGAGAAGCAGGCTCTCTGCTTAGCAGAGAGCCTGACATGGGGCTCAATCCAAGGACCCTGGGATCATGATCTGAGCTGAAGTCAGATGCTTAACCAACTGAGCCACCCAAGCATCCCTTCATTCTACTGATTACAAATCTTAAGTACCTCAAATGTATTCTCTTTGAAATTATCCTCCCATTATGATTTTGGTTCAACCTTAAAACATGCTTTTTCACTGACTATAGACATATTTTTTCACAGATTATATAGCAATTTGTCCTAAAATTAGTATGCTTTAATGCTATTCTGGCAACGAAGATAATAGATGCCTGAACAGGCCTCTAGATAGAGACATAGGATTGTCTATATCCACATACACACATTCACACACGTATGTTCATGCTCAGGTGTGAGTGAACATATATAAAAATCCAAACATGTGCATGAATTTTTAGTAATGGAATTTAGCAGTTTAGTAATTTCAGTAATGGTGAAGGTTTAGGGATAAGCAAGATCCTTTGCATTATTTGTACTTGTTCTGCTTCTTGACTAATTCTTTCTAATTCTTCTTGACTATTTCTCCTTTCTATGTTGAACCACACTGCTCTATGGTAATATAAGAAATGATATGCTAATGATAAAGATTCTTTGAAACTGCTTCATATCTATTCCTTATAATATAAAGAGTTTATACCTTGAGTACAGTTTTTGATCAACTGTACTTTATGGTTTTAGCTATTATTTTCCTATTTTCCTATTTCACTAGTGGCAAGTTAAAATCTCAAGATACAAAAAATCCACTTTACAGTCAATGTGTTCTGTAAAATCCTTTCAATCTTTGAATAACTTTTTCAAATATCTTTTATTCTGCAGGTTAAATGGAAGGAATATTAAAGACCTTTTTGAATTTAGGGGGAGAAACTGTCCTCAGGCTGAGTATTGCCTAGAAAAATCTTGTCACCATTCTTAAGAGATAGTTTTCTTTGCATTTTTTTTCTTTCTTACCATTAAGCTCCACATGCCAGTTCCCTGTCCATAAAACTTATATTTGCTGTCATGAAGAAGTAATAAATGCTTTAAAGATCCTTTAACATCTTAATACTCCAGTTCTAAAGGTAGGAGAAGTTCTTTGAATTGGAGTTAAAGGCTTGTTATTGTTAATTATGATTTAATATAAATTGCACTGGGTACTAATCTGAGTAATTAGTCTTCCCATTCTTTCATGTTGTCTTCCCTTCCTTTAATTACAAATATTGTTTGGTATAAATAAAATTTGTACTGTATTTTGGTTATTTACAGATGACAACAGGTAAATACATCTGCTCTTATCAAGCACCAAGAAAATTACAATCCCTGATACTCCCATGACCCAGGTATAATGAGGACTCATATGTGCATGTCCATTCTTTCAAGTCCTTTTCTCAAAACATTCCCTCTCTAACTGGCAAATGTGACCAAATTGGAATGACTATGGACATGTTGTTTTTACTTTGAATAGATGTTTTTCAGCCATGAAGATACCTCATATGCAAGTTTTTTGTTAACTGTTTCTAATCTTTCATCAATTTAAGATATGAACATTTAGATAGCTGACATTTTATTTTATTTTATTTTTATTTTTGTTCATTTTTTTAATTTTTTATTTTTTATAAACATATGTTTTTTATCCCCAGGGGTACAGGTCTGTGAATCACCAGGTTTATACACTTCACAGCACTAACCAAAGCACATACCTTCCCCAATGTCCATAACACCACCCCCTTCTCCCAAACCCGCTCCCCCCAGCAACCCTCAGTTTGTTTTGTGAGATTAAGAGTCACTTATGGTTTGTCTCCCTCCCAATCCCATCTTGTTTCATTTATTCTTCTCCTACCCACTTAAGGCCCCATGTTGCATCACCACTTCCTCATATCAGGGAGATCATATGATAGTTGTCTTTCTCTGCTTTGACTTATTTCGCTAAGCATGATACGCTCTAGTTCCATCCATGTTGTCGCAAATGGCAATATTTCATTTCTTTTGATGGCTGCATAGTATTCCATTGTGTATATATACCACATCTTCTTGATCCATTCATCTGTTGATGGGCATCTAGGTTCTTTCCATAGTTTGGCTATTGTGGACATTGCTGCTATAAACATTCGGGTGCATGTGCCCCTTCGGATCACTACGTTTGTATCTTTAGGGTAAATACCCAATAGTGCAATTGCTGGGTCATAGGTCAGTTCTATTTTCAACATTTTGAGGAACCTCCATGCTGTTTTCCAGAGTGGCTGCACCAGCTTGCATTCCCACCAACAGTGTAGGAGGGTCCCCCTTTCTCCGCATCCTCGCCAGCATCTGTCATTTCCTGACTTGTTTATTTTAGCCATTCTGACTGGTGTGAGGTGATATCTCATTGTGGTTTTGATTTGTATTTCCCTGATGCCGAGTGATATGGAGCACTTTTTCGCGTCTATTGGCCATCTGGATGTTTTCTTTGCAGAAATGTCTGTTCATGTCCTCTGCCCATTTCTTGATTGGATTATTATTGGGAAAAAGACAGCCTCTTCAATAAATGGTGCTGGGAAAATTGGACAGCCACATGCAGAAAAATGAAATTGGACCATTTCCTTACACCACACACAAAAATAGACTTAAATGGATGAAGGACCTCAATGTGCGAAAGGAATCCATCAAAATCCTTGAGGAGAACACAGGCAGCAACCTCTTCGACCTCTGCCACAGCAACATCTTCCTAGGAACAACGCCAAAGGCAAAGGAAGCAAGGGCAAAAATGAACTATTGGGATTTCATCAAGATCAAAAGCTTTTGCACAGCAAAGGAAACAGTTAACAAAATCAAAAGACAACTGACAGAATGGGAGAAGATATTTGCAAACGACATATCAGATAAAGGACTAGTGTCCAGAATCTATAAAGAACTTAGCAAACTCAACACCCAAAGAACAGATAGCTGACATTTTAGACAACAGTCTAAAAAACTAAAAACATTGAAGAAGCCAACACAGTTTTCCGGCTGATTAAATGGGAATTTCAGTCTCTTATTTGATTCCATAGATATTTGCTGAACAATAGCATCAGTCACACTGGAATGCTAAAATAGACCTCAGTCTCAAAGCTCCATTTTTTGTAGCTGCAGTATTAAAAATGAAATGCAGTCACAGGAAATAGAAGTAGGAATTAATTTTCTCCTAGTATTTCATGTTTCTACATTTGTCTGAAATTTAATTTATGGGGTTAGAAGGTTGATAGAAAGAAAGAAAAAGAACCATGTATATAGAAATGCAAATTAACTAAACAGGAATCAACACTTATGAATTTAAAAAAGTGCTAGCTTTTATTTATCGAATAATCACATTATTATACAATAAAAGAAAAGGACTTTATATGTATATGACTATATGATATATATGCAAAATATGTAATACCTGTCAAGGTATATTTTTAATATGCAGGAAATATTCCTATGATTCTAATTCCTGTGCTCCCTAATAAACTAGGAATGCTCAAAACTGCCAGAACTCAATAAAAGGTGCCAGGACACTGAAACATGAGAGACAGTAAGACGATCAGAAAATTTGGACTTTATCCAGAAAACAATGGAAAAATCTTTGAAAGTATTTAAACATCATGACATGACCAGATTTTTGTTTTGAATGGTCAGGAAAAAGAATTGATTTGAGGAACAAATATAGCAGATAATATAGGTGTTATCATCATTCAGCAGAGAGCAGATGATGCCCTGAACTGTGACAGTGAGAATGAAGTGAAGTTCTGTGTGGAACAGCTCACCCATGGAATGAACCAATTACCTTTCCAGTAGAATCTTAATCTAAATGGTGAAAAGGCTTTCATCATACTTTGGAAACAATGGTTATCCATAGGGAATGGAAATATCTCCTCTGGAAGGAGTCTACTATAGCCTAAATTGACTGATCCCTCATCTACCATGTTGTTTTAGTCTTCAGTCTTTGGAAACTTACTTAACCCATGACTCAATATCCTTATTTGTAAAATAGGGACACAACAGTGTCTATCCAGTGATGTGCTAATAAATATTTTTACAACTGGCTCTACAGGGAAGGGATATCTGGTAAATGTTTATCAACTGGTTCCCTGAGGTGGAGAGGAAATTCATACTTTGTTGTATTTATTGATTCCCATGGTATAAATTATTCCACTAAGGCCACTTTCAAACTACTTCAAGTTGATATCAACCAACTTACGAAATTCCTAAAAAAATAAACTACAGGCTCTCCTAAGCCAGTACAACACTGCTCTTCCACATCCATTTATTTACCTTAGAATACTATTACTAGTATTAAACATGTAAATACATGCAAAGCACATACTTCTACTGCACTGCCTGGTACATATTGAGAGCTCAATTATATTAATTATTATTATATTGATTCTGATCATTTTCATCTCCAACTCTAATTATGATTATGTAAAAAAAAAAAAACTAACAAATTGACTGGTCTGCTTTTTAAATTATTTTTTAGAAAGTCCTGGTGCTTTACAAATTTCTAACTAAACAATATTCATAAGATACCTCATTTTCTTGTGGTTTCCCAAAGTCACATAGTTTTATTCCAGTGAACTTGGGGAAACTATTTCTAATTATTTATGATAATTATTTCATTTTCCTCATTAACTTTATTGAACTTAAATTATCAGAAAAAATTTAACAATGAATTATTTTGAGACATTTTTGAATGTGTCTTTTCATTGCAGATAATACTGGTTATATACACTGCAAAGTGTTTGATCCATAGAAATTCGTCCTAAAAAATAATCAGTATTACTATTATGTACTTAAAAATCAATTCCTAAGGTACAGATCCTTACTACCAAGAATGAGGTAAAAGTCACTACCCTTCACCAAATCATAATGGCATATCTATGTATTTTATTTTAAAAATCATTTTTATATAAAAGTATTCTTACAGAGAAATTTGTAATTTGGAAATTCATGCACACCAACAGATGAAATGAAATATAGAAATAGAAAGAAAATAGTTTCAATTACTCTTTTTTAAGACTATTACCTTATATGAATAATGACTTCTAGAGTAGGATTTGTGAAACTAGCTTTAAAGTGGGATTTTGATAGAGAACAGCTCATATTAAAATGATATGTATGCCAAACCATCTGGCCAAAAATCTTTCTAGAAAGCAGTTTCACCTAAAAACTAGGATATTTGTGACAAGAGGAATGACTAAATTCATGGGGACACCAAGTAAGTTTGGAATGAGGTATCCTGAATCATCAGGGAGTTGCAATAGTATGAAAAAAAATTATCATGGTGTTAGAAATTATTGAATTCAGATAAAAAATACCAAAATACTAAAGTTATAACCCATAATATGTGTGTGCTGTATTATCAGTTTAGACACATATCTTTCACCTTAGATTTTAAATGAGTGATTTGTTGCTATATTAGTTGATAAAAACATCTTAAAAATATGTTCCTTACTTAGCTCATGTACCTTGAAGATAGCTTTAAAAAATCATTAGGTACACAAACACACACAAACACTCACAAATGCAGAACTGTAAGGTTTACCTAATGCTTCTTTATGTTTAAAAATTCAATTTTTTCCCACTATAGTAATTTTAATATTTGTTTGCCAGCATTGTAATCCAAAGAGTGACATGTTGTCCCTCCCTAGGTGTTAGTTTATTCCACAAGTGATGGGAACAATTAGTCTATATATTGGAGATATCATTTCCACTCATCAATGACCAATAATGCTTCTCGGAAGGAGAACCCAACCAGACTGCAATTAATTAGAGTTGTTTTGACACTTATTTTTAGGACAAAGATACAAATTACAAGAGATAGCACAAATAAGTATAGTCAGTTTAGACTTCACTCATAGGGGTATAAACAGAGAAATTTTATTTTTCCAATAACTTCTAACTCTGATCTGTTATTCATCCCTCATGATTTTCTGCTGATTGGCAGTTATCTTTAGTGGCAGTTCAATTTGAGTCCATACATTTTTTTTTTCCTGTCACCTTCAGTTAATTATAGAGCCATCCCAGTTTTTAAGAATCAGTCTTCCTCATTTTGAAACTAAGTTATCACCTTGATTGTTTAACCCCAACCAACATATTGCATTATTTCCCAGAAACATAAAAAATTCATATTGCTTTGCCATATTTCTTCTGCACTCTTTTTCTCACTTTTGTTATATGTTCCCAATTCTTTTCTCTATGTCCTGGCAGAGTCCAGCACATTAGCTCAGTGACTCTCATATAGGAGATAGTTACTCATTGGTCCTTGAGTTAAAACGGAAATGAGGATAATTGACCACTCCCAATTTTGTAAGAATAGTCTTTCTTTTCCAAAAACAAGAAAAGGGGAGTGATGTCAGCATCACGACCACATGACCCTTCCTTTATTCTTTCCCCTTAGATTTATGACTCTATAGACATCCATAACTGGAATAAAGCATCTCTCCACAGCTTGTAAGACACTCAAGATATCCATCCATCTGTGCACCCAAAATTGAGTTGTTTGGACTATGGAGGAGGCTGCAGAGCAAGGGGAGTGGAAGTAGAGTTGGTAGCAGCAGAGCAGCAGAGGTAGTGGTAGCAGAGAAGACAGCAGAAGACTCAGCAGTTAAATATCACAAACTTTCTGGCAGAGTAGGTAGAGGGCAAAGGCAATGCATGGAGGTTTGCCTTGCCCATATTCTACAGCTGGAAGAACATACAGCAGTGACTGTATGAGGCAAAAAAAGGAAAGAGAACTGAAAAAGAGAACTGAAAAAAAGTGTCTCCCGTCTGTCCAGGAATTCTAGCAAGAGAATCAGCCACAGACCTCTATGATCCCCGCCTAAAGGGTCTGCTCATAAGGTATGGACACACCCAAAGTTCCAAGTGCTTAATACATACTCTTTCCCACTCTGCTGTCACTGTTTACTCCCCAGAAGCTTTTTTTTTATGCATATGCTCCTCAATCTTAGCAAGAATCAGCTTTGGTAAGAGAAACCAAAAGCATATGCTAGTACCACCTTCTGGAAAATAAAAGGAAGGCTCCAAATTACCAAACTGTTGAACTGTTAGAATCAAAATAAACAAAACTTTGCCTAACTGAAAGGAATAGTCAAATACAGTGACAGAGGCATCTTTCATCAAACATCATGAGAAATCATGGTAACACAGAATCACAAGAAAATGATAGTTTTTCAGCAACCAAACCAAAAGACACTGAATATTGCTACCTAATTGATAAGGATTTCAAAATAGCTATTATAAAGAAATTCAACAAGATATAAGAAAGTTCATAAAGATAAGACAATGATAACAAGAACAAAATTAACAAAAAGAAGGAGTATTTTACTAAAGAAATTAAAATAAAAAAAAAAAGAAATTCTGGAGCTGAAGAACTAAAGAAATAAGATGAAATATGCACTAAAATGCCTTAGAAATAGAGCATATTAGATGGAAGGAAAAAGTAGCAAGCTGGAAGATAAGAATCTAGAAATATGTACAGTACATAGAAGAAAAAAAGAATGTAGAAATAATTTTGGGGAAACTGGGACAGGACTCAGATTCCTAAAAAATGAAGAAACAGTACAACAGCTATCAGACTCCATTAGAAAAGCCAATATAAGAATATTAGGTATTCCAGAAAGTGAAAAGAGGGAGAAGGAGTCAAAGTTTATTTAAAGAAAAATAGTGAGAACTTCCTGAACCTAGAAAAGGAACTGAACATACAAGTCCACAAAGCTAATAGACACCTTATTTTTTTTAATTTTATTATTTATTATTTATTTATTTATTTAATGAGAGAGAGCGCACAAGCAGGGGGAGTAGCAGGAAGAGGGAGAGGGAGAAGCAGACTCTCCACTGAGCAGGAAGACAGATGCACGGCTCCATCCCAGGACCCCTGGATCATGACCTGAGCCAACAGCATATGTTTAACCAACAGAGTCACCTAGGCATCCCTAATAGAGTCCTTATCATCTCAATGTAAAAAGACTGTCTTCAAGATACATTATATTAAAACTGTCAAAAGTCAATGATAAAAAAAAAAGTCAATGATAAAGAAAGAATTTTAAAGGCAGTCATGGGGGGAGAAAGACAATAACCTACAAAGGAACCCCCAGTAAGTTATCAGCAGATTTTGCAACAGAAACTCTCACACCAAGAGAGAGTAGAGTGACACATGGGAAATACTGAAAGATTAAAAACTGTCAGCCTTGAATACTCTATTGGCAAAGTTATCCTTTAGATATGAAGGAGAAATAAAGGCTTTCCCAGACAAACAAAAGCTGACAGAAGTCACGATTATGAGACCTGCCTCACAAAACATGTTGAAAGGAGATCTTCAAGCTGAAGACACAGAATAATGGAGATTTTTATAAGTAAATAAAGATAAGCTGCTGTCAGCAGAAAAAGGACAATTTAAGCTATGAAATATTTTATAAACCTCATTGCAGCTGCAAAGTAAAAATTCAGAGGAGAGACATGAAACATAATAAAGGAACAAATCAGCATGGAAAGCCACTAACTTACAAAGGTAGACAGAAACAAAAGGAAAAAGAAACAATGGAGAGACACAAGCAAAAATAAAATAAACAAACAAATTAGAAGGCAGAAGATAAAATGACAGTAGTAATTCTTACATGTCACTAATCATCCTCAATGTCAATGGAAGAAATTTGCCACTCGAAAGGCAAAGAGTGGCTGAAAAGATTTTAAAAAAGACCCAACGATATGTTGCCTGCAAGAGACACAGCTCTAAAGGCACATGGAGTTCTTAAAGCAAAAGGATTGATGATTATATTCCAAGAAAATAAATGCCAAAAGAAGGCAGCATTAGCTATCTTGTATCAGACAAAACTGACTTCAAGACAACAAGAGTAAAAAAAGATAAAATCATTACAGGATGATAGTGTCAGTACATCAAGAAGATATAACAATTGTAAATGTATATGCTTCCAATACCCAAGCACCAAAATATATAAACAATAACATGTCTTAAGGGAGAGATAGACAATACAGTAATTATAGACAGTGACTAGAACATCTGGACAAAAAATCAAAAAGTAAATGTTGGAATTGAGCCACACTTTAGAATAAATGGATTTAGTAGATGTATAAAGTACATTCCATCCAACAGCAAAAGAACACACAAGTTTCTCAAGTGCACATGGAAAATTCTCCAGTATAGATCAAATGATAGACCACAAAGCAGATCTTAGCTAATTTAAGAAGACTGAAATAGTACCATCTGTGTTCTCTGACTACAAGGTCTTGACACTAGAAATCAGAAACAAAAGGAAAGTGAGAAATCTACAAATACATGGAAACTAAACAACATGCTTCCAAACAACCTTTGAGTCAAAGAAGGAATTAAAAGGGAAATTTTAAAAGATTATCTTACAACAAATAAAAGTGGAAACATAATGTAAATATTGTGAGACACAGCTAAAGCAGTTCTAAGAGGAAAATTTATAGCAATAAACACATATTATAAGAAATCTGGAAGATTTCAAATAACCTAACTTTATACTCAAGGAACTAGAAAAAGAAGACCAAATTCAGCCCAAAGTTAGCAAAAAGAAGAAAATAATAAAGATCAGAGTGAAAATAAATGCAATAGAAAACAAAACAAACAAAACAAAAATGGAAAGGATCAACAAAACTAAGGACTGTTTTTTTTTAAAGTTAAGCAAAACTGATAAACTTTTAGACAGACTAAGAAAAAAATAGAGAAGACTCAAATAAAATTAGAAATGAAACAAAAGACATTACAATAGATACTACAGAAATGCATAAAATAACAGGAGATTACTAGGAAAAATTATATGCCAACAAATTATATAACCTAGAAGAAAGTGATACATTTGTAAAGCAAAATGAACAAACCCTACCAAGACTAAATCAGGAAGAAATAAAAAATCTGAACAGATTGGTAACAAGAAAAGAGATTGAATTAGTAATTAAAATATTACCAACAAAGAAAACTCTGAGACCAGATGCCTTCACTGGAGTTCTACCAAACATTTAAAGAAGAATTAGTGCCAATGCTCCTTAAACTCTTCTAAAATATCGATGAGGAGGAAACACTTCCAAACTTACTGTACAAAGCCAACATTATCTTGATATCAAAACCAGATAAAGATTCCACAAGAAAATTATAGACCTATATGAATATAGATGCAAACACTCTCAAGATATTAGCAAACCAAATTCAAGAGAACACTTAAAAGATTATAAACCATGACCAAGTGAGATTTATCCATAGGATGCAAGAATGTTCAACATATGCATATCAAAAATGTAGTACATCACATCAATAAAATGGAAAAGAAAAATCACATGATCATCTCAATAGACATAAAAATAGCATTTGACAAAATATAATATTCTCTCATGATAAAAACCCTTAGCAGATTGGATATAGAAGAAACACCTCAACGTAATAAAGGCTATATATGACAAACCTACAGCTAACATTATAGTCAATGGAGGAAAACTGAAAGTATTTCCTCTGTAATCAGGAACAAGACAAGGATGCCCACTCTCACTGTTCCTATTCAGTATAGTACTGGAAATGCTTACTAGAGCAAAGAGGCAAAACAAAGAATTTATTAAAGTAATTTAAATTAGAAAGGAAGAAGCAAAACTGTCACTTTTTGCTGATGATGTGATCTTATTACACATAAGGAAAAATCCAAAAGAGGGGAGCCTGTGTGGCTCAGTCAGTTGAGGCTCTGACTCTTGGTTTGGCTCAGGCCATGATCACTGGGTTCTGGGATGGAGCCCCACCAGGCTCCACACTTGGCAGGGAGTCTGCTTGAGGATTCTCTGCCCTTCTCCCAATTTGTGGTGCATACTCTCACTTTCTCTAAAATAAATAAATAAGTCTTTTAAAAAAAAATCCTAAAGAGTCACTCAAAAAAACTATTGGAATTAATTAATGATTTCAGTAACATGGTAGGATAAAAAGTCAGTAAATAGAAGTCAATTGCATTTCTCTACAGTAATAATGAAGCTTTCCTAAAGAAATAAAGAAAACTATCCCATTCATAATAGCATCAAAAACAATGAAATACTTAGGAATAAATTTAACCAAGAAAGTGAAAGATCTATGCAATGAATGCACAACACTTTGCTGAAAGAAATTGAAGAAAAAAATAAATGGAAAGACATTCCATGTTTGTGGATTGGAAAAATTAAAATTGTTAAAATTGGCCAGATTACCCAAAGCCATCTATAGATTCAATACAATCTTCACCAAAATACCAAAGACATTTTTAATAGAAATAAAAGAAATAATCTTAAAATTTTGTGTGGAACCCCAACAGACCCCAAATAGCCAAAGCAATTCTGAGTAAAAACAACAAAGCTGGAGGTATCATACTTCCAAATTTCAAACTACTAAAAAGTCAAAGCAATAAAAATATAAAGGTACTAACAAAACATAAACACATTGATCAGTGTAACAAAACAGAAAACCCAGAATTAAATCCCAGCATATATGGTCAACTAATACTTGACAAAGGAACCAAAGACACCCAATGAAGAAAAAGGTAGTCTCGTCAACAATGTTGCTGGGAAAACTGGAGAAACACATGCAGAACAATGCAACTGGACCCCTATTTCACACCACTCACAAAGATTAACTCAAAATAGATTGATGACTTAAACATAAGTCTGATATCATAAAACTTGAGAAGAAAATAGAAAAGAAGTTCATGGATACTGGTTTTAGCAATGATTTTTTTGAACATGGTGTAAAAAGTATAAACAATAAAGGCAAAAATCAAATAAGTAGGACTACATCAACCTCAAACTCAAAAGCTTCTGCATAGCAAATACACACATATGTATATATATGTACAAAATAAATTAAATAAAATAAAAATTGACAAATAAAAAGACAACCTACAGAATGGGAGAAAATTTTTGCAAACAATATATTAAATAAGGGGTTAATATCCAAAATATATAAAGAACTCTGTCATCTTAATAACAACAAAAATTAAACAATCTAAGATAAAAAAGGGGCAAAAAAACTCCCCACCTAAATAGAAGTTTTCCAGAGAAGACACAGATGGCCAACAGACACACAAAAAATGTTCATTATTACTCATCAGAAAAATGCAAATAAAATCCACAGTGAGATATCACTTTACACCTGTTAGAATGGCTACCATCAAGAAGAAAAGAAACAACAGTGCTGATGAGGATATGATGAGAAAGGGAACCTTATACATTGTACATTGGAATGTGCATTGGTTCAACCACTATGTAAAACAACAATATGGAGGTTCCTCAAAAAATTAAAAATAGATCTACTATCCTTTGCAATAATTCCACTTCAAGGTATATACACAAAGGAAAAGAAAACAGGATTTTGAGAATGTGTATGCACTCCCATGCTTATTGTAGTATTATTCACAATAGCTAAGATATAGAAATAATCTAAATGCCCATCAATGAATGAATGTATAAAATAAGATATGGGACATATATGCAATAGAATGTAACTCAGCCATGAAAAAGGAGGTTATCCTTCCATTTGTGACAACATGGATAGACCTTGAACACATTATGCTAAGCAAGGGAAGCCAGACAAAAAAATACAAGTCCTGAATTATAATACTTATATGTGGAATAAAAAAAGTTAAATCTATAAAAAAAAAAATAGAGAATAAAATGGTGGTTACCAGGGGATGAAGTAAGGGAGAGAAGTGGTGATGTTTAAGGGTACAAGATTGTAACATGTAGTAAATAAGCCATAGAGCTCCTATGCACAGTATAATGAATATAGGCAACATTATTATTACATAATGTGATAAATAATGCTACATTGGCAATCATATTACAATGGATAAATGTATCGAAGTGTAACATGCCATATACCTTAAATTTACATACTGTTACATGTCAAATTTATTCAATTAAAAAGAATGTAACAGCTTGGAAAACAATATGGTTGTTCCTTAGGGAAAAAAGGTGAGAGCAGGAAGAAAAGTTGCATATTGTACTTTTTTCTTTTTCTTTTTCTTTTTTTTTAAAGATTTTATTTACTTATTTGATGGAGAGATCACAAGCAGGCAGAGCAGCAGCAGAGAGACAAGGAGAAGTAGGCTCCCTCCTGAGCAGAAAGCCCATGTGGGGCTCAATCCCAGGACCTTGAGATGGTGACCTGAGCCAAAGGCAGAGGCTTAACCCACTGAGTCACCCAGGCACCCTTACACATTGTTCTTAAAAAACAAAAACAAAAAAATAAGGCCACCAATCAGGTGGGTTTCTGGCTCTAAGATATCCCAGGAGTTATAAACCAAGAATAAAGCCTACTAATTTTTATTGGAGAAGTCAGTATTTTTTCACAACCATATAATGTCTTCTCTGCAATTTCTGCAGGATTCATATCCTCCTTTAATAGAAAAATATTTCATAACTCAATGATAATGTATTATAGGTAACTTTTTGGCATTTTTGGAAACAATATACATTCAATTCTAATATGAAGAGTAGTAAGTCTGAGGATATATATAGTATCCCCAATTATTGAGAGATTAAACAAATATATTTTTTCTAAAGTGTATTAAGATTAAAATCTCTATTAAACATTATAATCAAAATTATGTCTTGTTAATTACCATGTTCTCTATATTTCAATTATTTGAAGCTTTGCTCTTTTATATCCTGTAGGGAATTAAAAACCATTAAAGCATCATCCTAAAATGCCAAAGTTCCCAATGTAATGCAATAACGATCCCCAAAGCATCCTTCTGAATGAATTAGATTCACCAATTCTACTCATATACACCAAGGTATGTTATTAAGAAAGAAGTAAACTGATAGCAGTCCCTTTCTCTAGCTCCCTGCCCAAAATATAACTAGCTTTGTACATCTTAAGAATCTGACCTGGTTTACACTGACTAGGGATACAATGGGAGAGATAGAGGGGAAGAGAGCTTCTATGTTCCAGGACTATCAGGAAGCACTGAGGGTAGAGGTTGATGCTCTGAGTAGAAAAAAATTAAGCTGGGAAGCACTAAAATGTTTAGCTTTTGCAAAAGTTGAGGAGGAAATAAAAATTAATTATTTAACTATATTTTAAGCAGCTTTTTCTTGAATTACTAATAATCTTTGCCTTGTAGGGTTAAGTGCCTTGTTATCTATATATATATAGGTTTACAACAGTGGGAACTACAAAAATATACTTCTTTTTAAAAAAATCCTACTCTCCCTTTTGGAATTTATTTTAAATACCACCAAACTAATACTTATACTACCATTCTTACTCACTCTTATTTCCCCTACCCACCATTCTCTCTCTGTCTAGTCTCTCTTTGCTTATCACTTTGTTTTAAAATCTTTCATGATGGGGCACCTTAGTGGCTCACTCAGTTAAGCATCAGGCTCTTGACTTTGACTCAGGTTATGATCTCAGGGTTAATTAATATATAACTGATGTTAGCAGGGTTAATTAATATATAAATAAAATAAATTATTTCATTATAACTTTGTTTTATATGTGTGTTTTTTTAATTTTTAATTTTTTATAAACATATAATATATTTTTATCCCCAGCAGTACAGGTCTGTGAATTGCCAGGTTTATACACTTCACAGCACTCACCATAGCACATACCCTCCCCAATGTCCATAACCCAAACCCCTTCTCCCAACCCCCTCCCCCCAGCAACCCTCAGTTTGTTTTGTGAGATTAAGAGTCAATTATGGTTTGTCTCCCTCCCAATCCCATCTTGTTTCATTCATTCTTCTCCTACCCCCTTAACCCCCCATGTTGCATCTCCACTTCCTCATATCAGGGAGATCATATGATAGTTGTCTTTCTCCACTTGACATATTTCACTAAGTATGATACCCTCTAGTTCCATCCAAGTCATTACAAATGGCAAGATTTCATTTCTTTTGATGGCTGCATGGTATCCCATTGAGTCTATATACCACATCTTCTTTATCCATTCATCTGTTGATGGACATCTAGGTTCTTTCCATACTTTGGCTATTGTAGACATTGTAGACATGTAAATGGGAGGTTGAATGCAGACAAAAGATCTTGCCACCCACCAGCATAGCCAGAGCAAGGATGAAGCAATGAAGTCTAGTCCCTGGTGGTGCTTATTTGTTGGAAAGCATGGTGGAGCTTAGAACAGGGTGTTCTGTACACCAGCTCTTCCGAATCCAAGAAAAAATGGTGGACAAAATTCTTCTTGATGGGGGATTAAAGCCACTGACTTTGGCTCTGACCTTTAACTCTTGATGGATTTGGATTCACTCCTTCTGTATTAGGGTGTATACCATCACTCGAAAACATTGTGGTTAATGAAAATAAATCTTGTACAAATGTCAAAAAAAAAATTGTAGACAAAATTTCGGGAGCACGTGTCCCTTCAGATCACTACGTTTGTATCTTTAGGGTAAATACCCAGTAGTGCAATTGCTGGGTCATAGGGTAGTTCTACTTTCAACATTTTGAAAAACCTCTGTGTTTTCCAGAGTGGTTGCACCAGCTTGCATTCCCACCAAGAGTGTAGGAGGGTTCACCTTTCTCCGCATCCTCGCCAGCATCTGTCATTTCCTGACTTGTTAATTTTAGCCATTCTGACTGGTGTGAGGTGATATCTCATTGTGGTTTTGATTTGTATTTCCCTGATGCTGAGTGATGTGGAGCACTTTTTCATGTGTCTGTTGGCCATCTGGATATTTTCTTTGCAGAAATGTCTGTTCATGTCTTATGCCCATTTCTTGTTGTTCTTTGGGTGCTGAGTTTGCTAAGTTCTTTATAGATTTTGGACACTAGCCCTTTATCTGATATGTCGTGTGCAAATATCTTCTCCCATTCTGTCAGTTGTTTTTTGGTTTTGTTAACTGTTTCCTTTGCTATACAAAAGCTTTTGATCTTGATGAAATCCCAATAGTTCATGTTTGCTCTTGCTTCCCTTGCCTTTGGCGATGTTCCTAGGAAGATGTTGCGGTGGCTGAGGTCAAAGAGGTTGCTACCTGTTTTCTCCTCAAGGATTTTGGATGATGGATTCCTTTCTTACATTGAGATCCTTCATCCATTTTGAGTCTATTTTTGTGTGTGGTGTAAGGAAATGGTCCAATATCGTTTTTCTGCATGTGGCTGTCCACTTTTCCCAACACCATTTATAGAAGAGGCTGTCTTTTTTCCATTGGACATTCTTTCCTGTTTTGTCAAAGATTGGTTGAACATAGAGTTGAGGGTTTATTTCTGGCTCTCTATTCTTTCCATTGATCTATGTGTCTGTTTTTGTGCCAGTACCATGCTGTCTTGATGAGGACAGCTTTGTAACAGAGCTTGAAGTCCGGAATTGTAATGCCACCAACTTTGGCTTTCTTTTTCAATATTCCTTTGGCTACTTGAGGTCTTTTCTGGTTCCATATAAATTTTAGGATTATTTGTTCCATTTATTTGGAAAAGATGGATGGTACTTTGATAGGAATTGCATTGAATGTGAAGATTGCTTTAAGTAACATAGACATTTTCACAATATTTATTCTTCTAATCCAGGAGCATGAAGCATTTTCCATTTCTTTGTGTCTTCCTCAATTTCTTTCATGAATACTTTATTGTTTTCTGAGTATAGATTCTTTGCCTTTTGGCTAGGTTCATTCCTAGGTATCTTATGGTTTTGGGTGCAATTGTACATGGGGGATTGACTCCTTAATTTCTCTTTCTTCTGTCTTGTTGGCGTAGAGAAATGCAACTGATTTCTGTGCATTGATTTTATATCCTGACACTTTACTGAATTCCTGTACAAGTTCTAGCAGTTTTGGAGTGGAGTCTTTTGGGTTTTCCACATATAGTATCATATCATCTGCGAAGAGTGATAGTTTGACCTCTTCTTTGCTGATTTGGATGCCTTTAATTTCCTTTTGTTGTTTTATTTCTGAGACTAGGACTTCTAGTACTTTGTTGAATAGCAGTGGTGATACAGGACATTGCTGCTATGTTCCTGACCTCAGTGGAAAAGCTTTCAGTTTTTCTCCATTGAGAATGATATTTGCGGTAGATCTTTCATAGATGGCTTTGATGATATTGAGGTATGTGCCCTCTCTCCCTACACTTTGAAGAGTTTTGAGCAGGAAGGGATGCTGTACTTTGTCAAATGCTTTTTCAGCATCTATTGAGAGTATCATATGGTTCTTGTTCTTTCTTTTATTAATGTGTTGTATAACATTGATTGATTTGCAGATGTTGACCAAACCTTGCAGCCCTGGGATAAATCCCACTTGGTCGTGGTGAATGATCCTTTTAATGTACTGTTGAATCCTATTGGCTAGTACTTTGGTTAGAATTTTCGCATCTGTGTACATCAAGGATATTGGTCTGTAGTTCTCTCTTTTTTTTTTTTAATTTTTTATTTTTTGTAAACATATATTTTTATCCCCAGGGGTACAGGTCTGTGAATAGCCAGGTTTACACACTTCACTGCACTCACCAAAGCACATACCCTCCCCAATGTCCATAACCCCATCTCCCTTCTCCCAAACCCCCTCCCCCCAGCAACCCTAAGTTTGTTTTGTGAGGTTAAGAGTCACTTATGGTTTGTCTCCCTCCCAATCCCATCTTGTTTCATTGATTCTTCTCATACCCACTTAAGCCCCCATGTTGCATCACCACTTCCTCATATCAGGGAGATCATATGATAGTTGTCTTTTTCTGCTTGACTTATTTCACTAATCATGATATGCTCTAGTTCCATCCATGTTGTCGCAAATAGCAAGATTCATTTCTTTTGATGGCTGCATAGTATTCCATTGTGTATATATACCACATCTTCTTGATCCATTCATCTGTTGATGGACATCTAGGCTCTTTCCATAGTTTGGCTATTGTGGACATTGCTGCTATAAACATTCGGGTGCACGTGGCCCTTTGGATCACTATGTTTGTATCTTTAGGGTAAATACCAAGTAGTGCAATTGCTGGGTAATAGGTCAGTTCTATTTTCAACATTTTGAGGAACCTCCATGCTGTTTTCTAGAGTGGCTGCACCAGCTTGCATTCCCACCAATAGTGTAGGAGGGTTCCCCTTTCTCCGCATCCTCGCCAGCATCTGTCATTTCCTGACTTGTTGATTTTAGCCATTCTGACTGGTGTGAGGTGATATCTCATTGTGGTTTTGATTTATATGTAGTTCTCTTTTTTGATGGGATCCTTGTCTGGTTTTGGGATCAAGGTAATGCTGGCCTCATAAAATGAGTTTGGAAGTTTTCCTTCCATTTCTACTATTTGGAACAGTTTCAGGAGAATAGGAATTAGATCTTCTTTAAATATTTGATAGAATTGCCCTGGGAAGCCGTCTGACCCTGGGCTTTTGTTTTTTTGGAGATTTTTGATGACTGTTTCAATCTCCTTACTGGTTATGAGTCTGTTCAGGCTTTCTATTTCTTCCTGGCTCAGTTGTAGTAGCTTATATGTCTCTAGGAATGCATCTATTTCTTCCAGACTGTCAAATTTGTTGGCATAGAGTTGCTCATAGTATGTTCTTATAATTATATTTCTTTGGTGTTAGTTGTGATCTCTCCTCTTTCATTCAGGATTTTATTTATTTGGGTCCTTTCTCTTTTCTTTTTGATAAGTCTGGCCAGGGGGTTATCAATCTTATTAATTCTTTCAAAGAACCAGCTCCTAGTTTCGTTAATTTGTTCTTTTGTTTGTTTGTTTGTTTTCTATTTCATTGATTTCTGCTCTGATCTTTATGACTTCTCTTCTCCTGCTGGGTTTAGGGTTTTTTCTTGTTCTTTCTCCAGCTCCTTTAGGTGTAGGGTTAGGTTGTGTACCTGAGACCTTTCTTGTTTCTTGAGAAAGGCTTGTACCGCTATATATTTTCCTCTCAGGACTGCCTTTGTTGTGTCCCACAGATTTTGAACCGTTGTGTTTTCATTATCATTTGTTTCCATGATTTTTTTTAATTCTTCTTTAATTTCCTGGTTGACCCATTCATTCTTTAGAAGGATGCTGTTTAGTCTCCATGCATTTGGGTTCTTTCCAAATTTCCTCTTGTGATTGGGTTCTAGCTTAGAGAATTGTGGTCTAAAAATATGCAGGGAATGATCTCAATCTTTTGATACTGGTTGAGACCTGATTCAGGACCCAGGATGTGATCTATTCTGGAGAATGTTCCATGTGCACCAGAGAAGAATGTGTATTCTGTTGCTTGGGATGAAATTTTCTGAATGTATCTGTGATTTCCATCTGGTCCAGTGTGTCATTTAAGGCCTTTATTTCCTTGTTGATCTTCTGCTTGGATGATCTTCCATTTCAGTGAGGGGAGTGTTAAAATCTCCTACTATTATTGTATTATTGTTGATGTGTTTCTTTGATTTTGTTATTAATTGGTTTATATAGTTGGTTGCTCCCATGTTTGGGGCATAGATATTTCAAATTGTTAGATCTCTTGTTGGACAGATCCTTTGTGTATGATATAGTGTCCTTCATCATCTCTTATTAGAGTCTTTGGCTTAAAATCTAATTAAACCTCCTGGATTTTGCCATTCCTGCTTTCTTTTGATGTCCATTAGCATGTTAAATTCTTTTCCACCCCCTCACTTTAAATGTGGAGTAGTCGAGTTTAAATGCGTTTTTTTATAGGCAACATATAGATTTTTTTTTTTATCCATTCTGATTTTTTGTCCATTCTGATACCCTTTTATCCATTCTGATATCCATTTCTTATCCATTCTGATACCCTTTGTCTTTTGATTGGGACATTTAGTCCATTAACATTTAGGGTAACTATTGAGAGGTATGAATTTAGTACCATTGTATTGCCTATAAGGTGACTGTGCCTGTATATTGTTTCTGTTCCTTTCTGATCTACTACTTTTAGGCTCTCTCTTTGCTTAGAGCACCCCTTTCAATATTTCCTGTAGAGCTGGTTTGGTGTTTGCAAATTCTTTCAGTTTTTGTTTGTCCTGGAAGCTTTTAATCTCTCCTTCTATTTTCAATGATAGCCTAGCTGGATATAGTATTCTAGACTGCATGTTTTTCTCATTTAGTGCTCTGAATATATCATGCCAGCTCTTTCTGGCCTGCCAGGTCTCTGTGGATAACTCTGCTGCCAATCTAATATTTTTACCATTGTATGTTACAGACTTCTTTTACCAGACTGCTTTCAGGATTTTCTCTTTGTCACTAAGACTTGTAAATTTTACTATTAGGTGATGGGCGTGGACCTATTCTTATTAATTTTGAGGGGCATACTCTTCACCTCCTGGATTTTGATGCTTGTTCCCTTTGCCATATTGGGGAAATTCTCCCCAATAATTCTCTCCAGTATACCTTCTGCTCTCTTCTCTCTTCTTCTTCTGGAATCCCAATTATTCAAATGTTGTTTCATCTTATGGTGTCACTTATCTCTCGAATTCTCTCCTCATGGTCCAGTAGCTGTTTGTCCTTCCTTTGCTCAGCTTCTTCATTCTCCGTCATTTGGTCTTTTATATCGCTAATTCTTTCTTCTGCCTCATTTATCTTAGTAGTGAGACCCTCCATTTTTTATTGCACCTCATTAATAGCTTTTTTTATTTCAAATTGGTTAGATTTTAGTTCTTTTATTTCTGCAGAAAGGGCTTTTATATCTCCTGAGAGGGTTTTTCTAATATCTTCCATGCCTTTTTTGAGCCTGGCTAGAACCTTGACAGTCGTCATTCTGAACTCTCAATCTGACATATTACCAATGTCTGTATTGATTAGGTCCCTAGCCTTAGGTACTGCCTCTTGTTCTATTTTTTGTGGTAAATTCTTTTGCCTTGTCATTTTGTCCAGATAAGAGTATATGAAGGGGCAAGGAAAATACTAAAAGGGTGGCAACAACCCCAGGAAAATATGCTTTAACCAAATCAGAAGAGATTCTAAATTGTGAGGGTGGAGAAAGGAGGTAAAAAGAGGTTCAAAAAGAAAAAGAAAGAAATAAAGAAAAGAAACAATTATAAAAAGAATAATGAATAAAGAAAAAGTATAAAAAAGAAAAAAATATATATATATATTAAATAAACTAGTTAAAAAACGTTAAAAAAGAAAAGGGTAAAAGTTAAAAAAATTAGCAGAAGAAGGGAAAAAAATTGAAAAAGAAAAAAAAAAGAACTACAAGACTAAAGAATCATGGGGAGAAAGCCATGAGTTCCATGCTTTGTTTTCTCCTCCTCTGGAATTCCGCTGCTCTCCTTGGTATTGAAACTGCACTCCTTGGTAGGTAACTTGGTCTTGGCTGGATTTCTTGTTGATATTCTGGGTGGAGGGTTTCTGTTGTAGTGATTCTCAAGTGTCTTTGCCCCAGGCAGAATTGCACCGCCCTTACCAGGGGCCGGGCTGAGTAAGCCACTTGGGTTTTTTTCCGAGAGCTTTTGTTCCCTGAGTGCTTTCCGTAGAGTTCCAAAGGATGCGAATGAAAATGGCGGCCTCCCAGTCTCCGGCCCAGAGGAGCTGAGAGCCTGGGCCCCACTCCTCAGTGTGTCCTCAGAGAATAGCACCCAATTACTTCTGACTCCGTGGCCTTCGGCCGTGCTCAGAGCTCACCAATCCTGTGACCGGTTTAAGGTAACCCCGAGCTGGGAGCTCACTCCTCGGCCCTGTCTCTATAGCCGGATTCCCCGTTCTAATACCTGTAAGCTCTGCGACACTCAGACACCCCCGTTCCTTCTGTGACCCTGGGGGACCTGAGGCCCTGCTGACCCCGCGTGGGTTTCACCCCGTGTTATCCTCTGGAGCGATGTCCCTCAATGGAACAGACTTTTAAAAGTCCTGATTTTGTGCTCTGTTGCTCCGTCACTTGCCAGGAGCCAGCACCTTCCCCCAAGGTCTATCTTCCTGTCACTTTGGGTTCACTTTTCTGCCAGTCCTACCTTTCAGAAAGTGGTTGAGTTTCTGTTTCTAGAATTGCTGTTCTTCTTCTCTTCGATCTGCCATTGGATTTGTAGGTGTTTGCAATCTTTAGATAAGCTATCTAGCTGATCTCCTGCTACCTGAAGTAGTCTCAGCCTGCTACTTCTCTGCCGTCTTGACTTCTCCCCCTTATATCTGGTTTCTATAAACAGTATTTAAGAGAGTTTTAATTAGTAAGCTATCTACCTAATTATTTAAGATTTAGATGGCTCAAGTTTAGAGAACTGGCCTTATCTTTCGTTGACTATTTTATTTTTCTTCACCTTATTTTCACTGATTTGTTCTTTTTCCCATTGTTATTTTGAAAGTTTATTTCTTTACTGGTCACCTCCCCTTTATCTGCTCTCAAAAATCACACACATTTCTCTATTATAACTTAAAACAAAATAATTTATATTTCTCCCAAATAAATAAGCTTAGGTGTCTGGAATATTTTCATTGACCCCTCTCTCTATATTCCTCTTTTCTCTTTTCTTCTCATTCTCTGAAACATTTAGAAGGCCTTCTCTCTCTGTATTTTCCTACCCCCTCCAAATCTTAGTTATCCAGATGTGTCACTCACAGTGTCATTTTTCTGTTTCTAAAGTCCTATTTAGCACATTTTTAGAAAAGGTACCTTTAAGTATACCTCACTGTATATTTACAGAATATATATTTCACCACTTACAACCTTTTCCTTTCCTTCTCATCTTTCCACATGTCAAAGTCTTATTCTGATTCATTTGTCATATGGGTAGCATCACTGATTTGTTTTCTTAAACACTGTTAATTAAATAATCCTTAGAAATTCATGTTCTACTCACTATGGCTGCAAAATAAAGCACTCCAAAACTAAAGCAACAGTACTTATTATTCTATTGAATCTGCATTTTGGGATATGTTTTATAGGGACAGCCTATCTCTGCTCTGATTGGTATTGCCTGGAGCTTATGAAAAGCTGAGGGATAAAGTAATGGAAGGCTTACTCAACTACCTATTGATTCTTGGATGCTGACAATATGAAAACTCAAGCAAGAGTCTAGAAGAGTCCCTCCTTATGCATCTTTTTCTATCCCAATGTAGACTCCCCATGTGGTCTCTTTAGAATGGCTGCTTCGGGGTAGCTGGACTTCTTAATTTCAAAGGCACATGTTTTAAAAAAAAAAAAAAAAAACAAAGAGATAGAAAAAAGAGAAGCCAAGCATAAAGTATGTGGCCTTTTATGATCTAGCATGAAAAACCACATAATGCCAGTCTTAACATAATATAATAATTAGAAGCAAATTCCTAAGGTTGGCCTACATTCCTACACACTCAAGGAGGGGAATTAGAGTTACCCTTAGATAGAGAAATGCCAAAGATATTTCAGGAATGTTTTAAATTTTCTAGGGCCTGCAGCATGATGATGACGATGAAGAAGGAGAAGGAGGAAGAGGAGGGGGTGGGGGAAGGGGAGAAGAAGATGACTGCATTTTATGAATATCACAATCTATGCTCAGGTGCATTCAAGCCACAGGCTTAGAACCTTATTTGGCTCAGAGAAAATTACCTTCATTATGTGTTTAATTATCATCTCTGTTAAAATAAAATACAAAATGGAAACCAGACTTGAAAATTCCCCAAGCAGACAAAACTAGTTAAGCAAAACCTAATTTAGCATATCCTATAACATAAGAAAACTTACCTTGGGTTGTTTATTATAAATGCCTCTGAAAATGATAAACAAAACCTAAGTTGCTTTTCAAAAATGGCAGAAGATAATCACTTTGACCAATCCCCTGTCACTGGAGAAACCCCAGTCTAATAACTAATCATTATAAAGATTCATACTTTCCAATATACATATAAGCTGTTCTTTAACAACATGCCTCTGAGCTTCATTTCACTGCTGCTTTGAAGACTCCCAGCTCATAAATTGTTCTATACACAATAATATTATTAACTACAATTTTATTGAAATTTTTTAGCAGTTTCTGGACTTTAATATCACCAAAAGTTTTTGTTTTTTGTTTTACTTTCCAGAACTATGGTCTCCTTGATCCAAATCCTATCCATATTTCTTATCTTTTCCACTATGTTGTTACCTTAACACTCCAAGATATGTTTTGCACTTGATATTTTAGACCACTTAGAACTCAAAATTTAATTCTCTTTTACATTAATTATTTCATTGTTTATTAGGGAACTGTATTTCAGATACCAAAAATTTCTTTTTTTTAACTGTATAATTTAATCTGATTCACTGAAATAATTCTAAAATTTTTTTCAGCCTTTCATGTATCTTCCTCAATTTTATTTCACTGGATATATATAGTTTTTCCTACCTAAATTTCCTCACTCTAACAGATGAAACCTAAATGTGTTGTCTTTTTTCTCTGTAAATTCACAGATCTTGTTGCTCCCCTTAAATGGTGGCTAGGTTTGGAAGGTGGAATGATACCTATCTCTAGGGATTGTAGTATAGATGCAGTAGATCACCTTGCTTAGGTACATGCAACAATTCCCACTGTTTCCTTGTTTCTTTGTTCTCTTAGCATTTAGGCAATGAGGACATCTAGCCACCCATGTTCTTCTTGGTCTCTTGGGAGCCAAAGAGACAAGGCACCATCATGGGGAAGTGTGGGTTGATGGCAACTTTTCTCAGTGAGAAGTCTGTAGATCTCTCTGAGCCAAACTGTTCTTGGGATTTAATTTTGTCTTTTCTTTTAAAGCATCCTCAAAACTGATCTTTAGATGTTCAGATTGTGCTCAAATTATTTTTTTTCTTTTCTTTGTTTTTTGTTTGTACTGAGGTTTAACTTTAAATAATAAGACAAAAAACAGTACTCTTTTTGGACTTAAAACCCATTACATATCCATAAGCAAAGAATTCTTGGCACTACATACCTTCTTAGTATCTACTTTCTCAATTCCCATCTCAGGAATCTTAACTTACAGCTATGAACAAGTTACTTGGAAGTCTCAGTTTTCAGTTAAAATGACCCTGCATGTTTGTAACACAAAAGTTCCCTTTAGAATGTCCAAACTACAGAGTTCCTTACCCTAAAAGCTTTATTAGCATTGCATAAGCTTCTTTCTGCTGTTAGCCCAACAATTTTAACTTTTTTGTGATTCGACTATTTTTCCCAACACACTGGCTTTAAAAGAAACCAGCCATTTTCTTTTCATGACTTAAAGTTGTATCTTGGATATGATAAAACACAGCAAATTTAGAAAAGCATATAAAGCAATGACTTCTTCATAACTGCTTAAAAATGGTTTGTACATGAAAAATACAAATCACTCTGGGAAAACTTTTCTTCATAATTTCAAATTATGTTAGAGGCAAGTTGCAAATAGTGTCTAAAGAGAGTTGAAAAATCCAATGGTAATTTCATTTCACAAAGAACAAGCAAAAATGTAAACCTGAGATAAAAAATTAAAGGAGAATTGGAAGAGGGCCTATCAATTCCCATCCCAAAAAGTAAAGCTCGTATTTATTTCAACAAGAACAAGAACAAAACAATGATAGGAGGGAGGAAGGTCCAGCTGCTGATGCATTACATGTTTGTAAATTCCCTATTTCTGTCATTCAAAAGAGAGCAAGTCCAGAGAAAAATTGTGATTCAAAGCTTTACTTTTATTAAAGTATTTTATTTACTTATTAAAATCCTTTAACAGTTGAAACAGACAGCTGTTGCTATATATAGGCCAAACCACAGGGAAGGATTTTAATATCAAGTAGGGCCAAGGCAGAGTTATTTTTCTATGGGATTCATTCCAAAATAATAATGATAAATTATTTAAAATAATCACCACCTTCATCCCTGGAAATAAATCTGTATTAGCCTAGATTATGGAGAAATGCATCCATATACTTTGTTCATTTGTTTAAATCTTATTCTGGGATTTTATATTCACCTCTAAATGCTATGTTCCTTATTATTATTTTGCTTATTAGCTCATTTTCATAAAGGCTTAAGTAATTCATATAAAAGAGTGCTATTTGTTTCTGGTAGTTAACCATACCTTTTGAATGAAGCCTCGCAATCCAGGTTATACAAACAAATGACAGGTAAAGGGCAAAGTGTTGAATTTACAACTTAAAACAGAAACCAAACATTATCCATTTATTTATGTAACAAGTGTTTGTTTAACAACTATTCTGAACAACATAGTGCTGAGCATTAACAGTTCAAAACATGCTTTCTTTCAGTGAACATCATTACTGTCTGTTTGGAAGGTTAAGTTATAGATAGTATAAAATTCAACTATATGTCTGCAGCTTAATCATTTTAAGCATATTCCTATGTTTAAAACTCTTAGAGTATTATCTTTTAGGAATAAACTTTTCATTTTGGAATAAGTTCTGTGTAATAGAAAAGCTACAAAGATCGTACAGAGTTTCCTTATCCTTTTCATCCAGATTTCCCTGATGCTAACCTATTACATAAACAACCACAGGTTATTTGTCAAAACTAGGGAATTAATTTTAGTAGAATATTAATAACTAAATGACAGATTTTACCAATTTTTCACCCATTTTTCTATCTTTTCTCTTCCAGGATTTAATCCAGGATACTGCATGTCATTTAGTCATCATGTCCTCTTAGTCACCTCTAGTTTGTGACAGTTCTTTTATCTTTCTTTCTTTTACAAGACCTTCCCACTTTGAATATTACTGTTAGGTATTTTGTAGAATGTACATCAACTTGGTTTTATGTGATGTTTCTTATGATTACATGCTATAGAGGTGAGGTGCCCTCTTCATCCCATATTTTCAGAGAATAGATGATATCAAAATTACTTATACTGGTAATCTTACCCTTGATCACTAGGTTAAGGGGATATCCAATAAGTTTTAACTTTCCATACTCTATTTGATGTAAATGAGTCACTAAGTCCAGCTTATGTTCAAAGGGAGTTGAATTAAGATCCAGCTCCTGAAGGGACTACTTTTTAAAAATTTTCTAATTATGTATTTCCATATGATATGAAAGAAAAATCAGTTGGCTTTTGCTTACTATTGTATTCAGAGTCACAATATCTAGCTCAATGAATCAAGTAAGTAGAAAAAACACAAAACACCAAAACCCACAATTGGTTTTTTCTTGTTATTATTTTACTTACCATATATAAGTGAATAACTATATAATTTACCATCTCAACTTTCTTTTTTGAAAGGGAATGGGTACACTATTTAGAAATCATTTTAAAAGAAGAGGTGTAAGTTGTGGGGCGCCTGGGTGGTTCAGTAGGTTAAGCCTCTGCCTTTGGCTCAGGTCATGATCTCAGGGTCCTGGGATGGAGCCCGGCCTCGGGCTCTCTGTTCAATGGGCAGCCTGCTTCCCTCTCTCTCTTTCTGCCTGCCTCTATGCTTATCAAATAGGCAGATCTCTGTCTGTCAAATAAATGAATGAATGAATGAATGAATAAATAAATAAATAAATAAATAAGAGGTATAAGTTGTAACATGTCATTTCCTTACAAAAAGAACAGCTACATAATTGACTGAATAGCAGATTTTTAAAAGGTTGCTGTAAAGTCACATAAACAAGGGTTGTAAATATATAGACCAATAAAGGATGCTCATGGAAGCAGGCTGGGAGCACCTCAGCAGATTCAGGAGTTCAGGGTAATTCTGAGGCATTTTGGACAAGGGCCCCTCTTTGAGATAGGCAGATAAATGTAGAGCAGTGGTCGCAAACTTGTATTTCCCAGGCCACGCCAAGCCTGTAGATGTGTTGTTTGGCCACTGGTACTCAGAAAACATTGAATTTCTTCCTAATATTCAACCACTGAAAATTTTCACATAAAAATTCAAGACCTTTTTTTTTTAAAATAAAAAAGTGTAGTGATATAAGGTTGCCAGTCTATGAGACCGTGGCTTTCACACAAATATAAAAGGAAGACGTGTCCGAGATTTTATTGAACTCTCTAATTGACGAAGGAACCAACCAGCATGATATTGCAACAGGTTCAAAGGAAATATAAGGTTGCCAGTCTACTTTGATGGCTACAGTCAGCGGGACCTCGGTAGTTCATGCCCCCTTTCGTGGTTTCCAGAATGCACCATTATAGACCTTCTGTACACTGAAGTTCAGGGTTAATGCCACTCCACCATAGACTGCTTGCTTTTTTAATTTCCCAAATGGCTTCTTGTGGGATTTTGAGCTCTGATCTTTATCTGGCGTTCATAAATGAATGTATTTAAGATAATAAAGCATGAGGTGACTTTGTGGTAAGTCTCTCTCACATGGACTTTATGTTAATACTAATCCTGAAGAAAAAAGATACTTTATGAGAGACTTGGTAGCCAACAGTTTAAGTTATGTTTTATCTGTCCACTGAAAGATATTTTTCACATCCACTTTTATTCTCATCTAGACCAGTGGTTATCAACCCTAAATCTACTTGAAGTTTTTACATAAAAATATTGATGTCTGAGTTCATTAATATGAATTAAATTAAATCAAAATTAATTAGATTAATATTTAATTAATTAAATAAAAATATTTGGGGGTAAGACCCATGTACCAAAGTTTCCTAAAAAGTTCCCAGTTTGGGGGCGCCTGGGTGGCTCAGAGAGTTAAAGCCTCTGCCTTTGGCTCAGGTCATGATCCCAGAGTCCTGGGATCAAGTCCTGCATTGGGCTCTCTGCTCAGTGGGGAGCCTGCCTCCTCCTCTCTCTCTCTGCCTACTTGTCTGTCAAATAAATAAATAGAATCTTTTAAAAAAAAAAAAAGTTCCCAGTTTGATCGAACCTGCACCCAGTGTTGATTTTCACTAATTTATATTCCCTCTATATTTGGAAAAAATAGAGATAATCTTTTAGAAAATTTGCTGCTACCCAGATCTACCACAGCTCCAAACAAGGCAGTCTTCTCATCTGTGGGCCTGAGGGAGAATTCAAGAAGTCATTATAGCTACATACACCCTTTGACATCTCACATCTTGTCCATTATCCTTATTTTTTTCTCCACAATAATCTCAATATCTGTCCTATTTCTTTTCCTTTTCCTCAGGTCATCCTACACATCTGCCATTCACATTGCAAACTCTTCATGACCTCTATATCTCATTCAACTTCTTAATATGGTGGGTAATTCTAAATAGTCTTATTGATGCTTTGACTTCCTGCCCTAGTTCCAAAAATGACCTTTTATTGTTCTCAGCATAATAATGATACAAAGCACATTCAGCTTCCATTAGGTTTCTTTGCACTAACATCTCTTATTTAAAAAACCAACTTTCTTTCCCACTCAGAGATACTTTCCACCCTCTAAATTCACATTGTGTAAAAATTTTTGACTACTGGCAAATGCTTTGAAAAATTTAATCACTGAATGTTGGTAAACATGATCAAATTTTTAAAAATTTACATTCTAATCTATTTTAAATGCAGAATATGCTCTTATTTATAACTTGACAGAATAATCCATTGTTCAATATCCTGTTCAATGGAAAAACAGCTGGATTTTGCCCCACGGTCCTTGGTCTTTAATACATGAATAGATTCTCTCAGCCTCTAGACTCTGCAAAATATATGGTCTATCTATGAAAGACATGGGATATCATTTTTCTTTCACCTTAAACAGTTGGAAGAATTATAGGGTCTAGCACAGGATTAATACCTCTAGTGGAGGTCATGCATGAAAATTAAAATACCATTTTTCATTGTGCTGTTATACATTGCTACTAAAGCTGCAGAGAAGTTCTCATTACTTCTCTTCAAAAACATTGTAAATTTTATTAATGCCAGTATCCTTCCATGAATGCCAATGCACTATCTGATGTTTTTACACTCTGAATTTTTCCCTTTCCTAGAACAAAGTGCAAATGCATCAAGCCTTGACCTACACATTATTATCCCCATCTAAGTATCCTTTCTTTAGAAGCTTTAATCCATAAAATATTTCTGTCCTCACTATTTTAACAAAGCCACATTCAGAAATTAGTTGAGGACATCCATATACATTTTAATTTGACTACATCATGGATCAGTGGCAATCTGCTTTGCACCCAATGACATCATTTCAGTTGATAGTTTCTATCCAAAGACATTGTTTTAGTTGGTAATTTTAACCTAAATCCAGAACTTTTGCTAATGATTCTAAGAATAGCAAAGAATCCAGGGAACTACATTTTTTAAAAAGATTTTATTTATTTATTTGATAGAGGTCACAAGTAGGCAAAGACACAGGCAGAGAGAGAGAGATTGGAGGAGGAGAAAGCAGGCTCTCTGCTGAGCAGAGAGCCTTATTTGGGGCTCAATACCAGGACTCTTGGACAGTGACTGGAACCAAAGGCAGAGGTTTTAACCCACTGAGCCACCCAGGTGCCTCCCAGTGAACTACATTTAATAGTATATTTAAATTAAACCATTATTAAACTCATAATAGTACATTAAATTAAGCCATTTAAGTCTTTGGCTTTGTTTCACTCAAGGTACCTAGGAAATAGAAAGCAATCTTTTCACATCCAATGCAGGGTATTAATTCAATATTTACAAAAGACAGTGCCAAAAAGTATTTTTACAGTTACTTTCCCTTATCCACATTAAGGGTCTAAAGATTTGGGGTAAGAAAATAGAGATGCATTTTGAGTTCCACCATGGGCAAAGAGCAGGGGAATGACTTTTCCTCATCTCAGGCCAAGTGAATGGGGCTCAATAAGCTCATGGAAAAAGCCTATATTGTGATCCTTAGAGTAGGTCAGAGTTGACTGATAATGACTAGGAAATGAGAATCTAAAAGATATTCACTGTAGCTATTCCATTGCTCTCCAAAAAGAGCACCGAGAAGGGTAGAAAGAAATCAGCAGAAAGTAATTCAGGAGGGGACTGTGGTTTGTGTAGTGCTAAAAAGAGATTAAAAACAAAAAACAAAAAAAAAAAAACAAAAACAAAAAAACTAGGCAGATGGAGACCACACTGAGTTTAAAATTAAAAATTCATATCAATTGATAAGTCTCAATGTGTCCTTTAAAGTGCCTATTTAGAATATATGTCAAGCCCAGAGGAGCCAACACCAGACAATTTAGTCCTGGAAAATTCATAAATGTTTCACCCCTTATTTCCACTTCTTCTCCTCCATTGCTCCTTCCCCACTTGCGTTCAAACCAAATAAACCAGAGGCAGGCTTTTGAATGGCAAATAGAGGAGAAGCTCTCCATCTTAGGAGAGTGGTCTTTAGAAGGTCTGTGCTACAGAAGGATTGAAGCCATAAATTAAAAAGCTACAGGTATTTGATCATTATCCTAGACTGGACACAGTAACTACTGAACTAAAACTGTGAATAAAAATCACCAAATGTTTTTGATTACTTAAAAATAACCAGAAATGGGGCACCTGGTAGCTCAGTTGGTTAAGCATCTCCCTTAGGGTCAGATCATGATCTCAGCATTCTGGGATGGAGTCCCACATCAGGTTCTTTCCTCAGTGGGGAATCTGCTTCTCCCTTTCACTCTCCCTCTTTAGGCTCCCTCCCCCCCACCTCTCTCTCAAATAAATAAATAGGTAAAATATTTTTTAAAAAATCAAAGTAAACAGAAATATCATGAGACTTACCCTAAGTATCATCTAAGTTGCTGAAAAATTAACCAACTCCTTCAAGATGAGTTTAAACCCCCAAATGGGAACTAAATTATGGTGCTTTCTGATTACTGCCACCACTCCTGCCTCTTGAAGAGCAGTGAAGATCATCATCTGAAACTTCTTCCCCTGGGGCAAGTCATTCATAAAAATGTGTCATATTTGGAGTCTGCTATGAGTGACACTTCCACACTGCACTGTGACAATGGCCCAGTAGTAGGGTTCAAGCTTCAACTTGAACTTCAGAAAAGTAAGGAATACTTACTTGCAGTATTAGTGTTTCTCAGATATGGCATGCAACATACTTATATGAAACAAAAATTCATGTTTAAAACTCAGATTTAACTAGTATCTTGTATCTTTATCTGACAACCTTAACAGGCCTGTTTCAGTGACTGGAGAAAGGCAAGAAACAGACTTCTGAAGGTCTGCTGTCATGGAAGGCTATGAGTGATCAGGAGGTGTTCAGAAAGAGAGCAGAGATCTGAAAGTAAAATTAAAAGTGGAAAGGAGAGAATTGTGAAAAATGGTTAAAACAGATAGCACATTCCCCAAATGTAGAAGGTAAATACAGCATTATTTAAAACTGAACAGGTTTTTTTAGAATAAAGAGCAGTCAATGATAGTGAAGTCCTGGGGATGATAAGACAATGTTGTCCTACATTTTCTAAAAAAAAAATCACTCTGCCTACAGAAATCATAGAAACAAATGTTTACCTAGACCTTTGATAGATGACCCCTGTCAGTATTCTGTTTTTCACTGTCTTTCAATGTCATGCTTACTCTTCCTTGCTTTTTGAACTGTGAATTTTATGCAACTAAAGTTTAACTTGTGATTCTCTGTAACCGCTATTTTATGGTTTTTTGTAGAGTTATACAGGTACCCATTCTCCCAAGATTTCTTTAGTTAAATTTCTTTCAGTTAAATTTTTGTTCCCATGTGCACTCTTAACTTATCCTTATGAACTTTATAAAATCACAGGCACACTGCCATTTTGTAAATTATGTTTCTATTAAATAAGTAAAGCTACCAGAAAACAAACCTGCAATCAAAATTGAAATTTAATATTTAAATCATGTTACTTTGATTTATATTCAAGCACATATTTCTTTATCAGTGCACCTGTAAATCAACATTATGGAGATAGCTATCCAAGTGTAAGAACAACTGAATATGTATAAACCAAACTGTATTTGTAAATATGTAGATTGAAGTAGTAAACACTTCTAATACCAGTTAGAAATCTGTCACTCACTATATATAGGGTAGGAAGTGAGCAGCAGATTTTTAGTAAATAGCTTAAGAATCTTAAAAATATCAGTGGTCCAAGAAAAGTTTGTGTTCCACACTGATAGGCTGGGTGGAGTTTTTTATTATATATGTAGTATAGAAACATGCATGTCATGTCTTTCATAAATCCACACACAGACATATTTACAATATGTGTTAAACCAGGAATAACCATTATTGATACTTAAAAGGTTCTGAAAAATCAGTGTTACATAACTGTATTTTTAGGATATCATCCAAGAGCACTGTCTTTTTAATTTTTTCATATGAAAATAAAAATAAATGTATTTTTAGTATACTGGTTAAATGTATTTTTAGTATACTGATCCATGACAAATAATAGCTTAGTATATTTTATTTCTAGGATAGCATTATCTTGGAATTATCTGTACACAGCTGATACCGGGTTAAAAAAAAATTCTTGGCTAATGAGCTAACGATAGTCAAGCCTATGTCACTCCTGAGTCATACTCAGGCTCATGTCTACAAGCTAGTCACTGGGCCCCTTCTGTCAATCTGATGACTCTCTTTTCACAAAGGACTTGAAAACCGCTAAGTCTACTGCATGGCTTATGATCTCACAATGCTGAATTGCACCATGTTCCCAAAGAAACATCAAGAAAGCTCTTTTCATTAGCTTTAAACTATTTTATTAGAAAGCAATGACTATCGGGGTGCCTGGGTGGCTCAGTGGGTTAAAGCCTATGCCTTCGGCTCAGGTCATGATCCCAGGGTCCTAGATCCAGTCCCGCATCGGGTTCCCTGCTCAGCAGGGAGCCTGCTTCCCCCTTTCTCTCTGCCTGCCTCTCTGCCTACTTCTCATCTCTGTCTGCCAAATAAATAAATAAAATCTTAAAAAAAAAAAAGAAAACAATGACTATCTACAATGAAGAATATCATGATGAAATGACAAATGTTTCCTTTCAAATATAGAACACCATACACTTGAGTACAGATGGTGGTATGGGGGGTACATACCAAGGGAGTATAAAGAGCAATCAGGAAGATAAACTGCTTCTTGGTTTATCTTTAGATTGTATTTGCTTGTTATAATCAGCATATTTTAATTTTAAATAATTAAGAAAATCAGACATAAATAAATACAGAAAAGAATAAAAGAAGCAGGGAATTTTCTTGGTCTAAGAGTCCTCTATTACAAGAAAACCTGAAAAGAGTTGCAGAAACTTAGTGAAGTACTAGGTTTTCTCAATTAAATAAAAAAAAGAATTTCTAGAGGAACTTGCTAGGGTAGCAAGGCTTAGATAATCTGGATATCACTTCCTTACATTATTATATTTTTAAATCCCAAAAATGATACATGAAATTCAAAATTTGCTCTGCTAAAATATTTTTTAAATATCTATTTTTCACTTGCGTATCTTAATCTATTCCAAGGGAAGACTCTTGCTAATGGTATGACTGCCTGGATTCAATAACATTCATACATGTTATTACCTAAAGGTAAAAAAGTTTTTTCTGTATTATTTTATAAATATTCTCTGACAACTACTAAAATATCAGGGTTTTGTATCTATGCATTTTATCTAAGAAACCTTGATCTTTGAGACCTTGATGATACAAACAATGTTGAGACTTCTGCTTTCTTTCTTCTTTTTTTTTTTTAATTTAACATCTTCATATGAAAATGTTTCTGTTTTGATTCAGGATGAGGATGGGGATAAATGATTCTTAATTTTATATATTGTAGCTTGACTTAGAGCACATTTAATATATATTGACATAATCCTTTCTTCTCTTTTCTATGCTTTGGCATGAACTAGGAGTTGCACAACACTTTTCTAAAACACAGTATTTTTTGCCTCTCATCCTAATGCACAACAGCTTAGATTACTGAGGATCATGTATTATGGTGGTCTGAACACTAAATCTGAGTCTGATTCATTATAAGCCAGTTGGTGTTTAATCTTAAAAAAAAAAAAACCACAGAAAACAAACCTAATTTGTGTAAGATAAATTTCAATATATGAAATGGAATATATTTCAGTAGAATGGCGGGAAATTGCAAAGATATTTTTTGATGGAACCCCCTTAAAGTCCAACTTTAGTCAATATCATGAAGCTGATTGACTTTCTGTGAGTATGTGTAAAACAAGAAATTGACTCTTGTACAGACAGTTCACTTCTCATTTGATTCTTATTGGGCAGCAATAATAGCTTTGAAAAGAAGGAACGCCCAGGAGTAACTTAATACATATAAATTAAAAACCACCAAGCGAAGGTTATATGTCACAACTCCTTGTTATTCTACTGAATATTTCCATTGAAATGAAACATTTCTCAGTACCCTCTCAGTTGAATTGCAGACTTCATGATAATGTAGCATAAAAGTTAGCTTAAGTTTAATCTATAATAGAGAAACCAGACTGAAAGAGTGGAGAAAGGGGTCTGAGAAAAACTTATTTTTTAGGATAAGAAATGTTCATAAGGGGAAAAAAAAACACTCTAAAGTAAGAGGGCTTAGGCAAATACATTCAGTTCAAGAATAATATACTGTGAGTGAGAGAGGGTCATTCTGAGCTTATCTTAACAATCTGTCACAGCACTTATGAAGTTACAGTAGGGTAAAGGAGTTAAAATAGAAAAATTAAAAATTCAAGTGAAGTAGACATTTAGAATACATCAGAAGGTTATTTTCAAAAGTTTTGCCAGCAACTGGAGACAAGATTCTCTGCACAGATATCAAAGACTTTCTACAGGTACAGAGCGAGAGATGATGACTACTGAGAAGGCAGCCCCAAGTTACCCCAATCTTATTATTGTACACAGTCTTCTGTGCAGGGTGGTTTGAAAGATTTTGGAAATAACCTGTATCTACAATCCTTACTTCCAATTAAATGCAATTAAGCATGATCAAGAAGAGTTGATTGTTTGCAATCCAGCAATTCCACTCCTGGGTATATTCTGTGATCTCACTCCTTGCAAAAGTTCACTAAGTGACATTCACAAGAATGTTCACAGAAGTAATATTTGCAACAGAAAACATCGGAGAAAAATGTATTTCATATACATTAAATGTATATATAAAACTTCATAATAATGACATATTTTATAATACTAAAAATGGAAGTCTGACAATCAGCACATTTAGAATTGAGTAACCAAAATATATTTTTCTCTAACATCACCTTTCTTTCTGACTTTAGGAAAAATTATCTTCTGGGATTCACAATAGCCCTTTAGGTAAATGAAATTCTCTTAAGCTGTCAATATCCCCTGGCATCCCTCTAATATTGACAACAGACACAATCTTAGTATAGTATAATGTGGCAAGTCTCAAAACCAAGTATCATTTCTATTCTTGCAGGTGGAATAAATATTTATTGGGAATGGGGAAGGAGTTAATCTAGTGAACAAAAGCAGTGATCCATTACTCACTTAATTCATTTCCCTATTCTACTTTAACAAAGTTCTAACTTGTTATTGGGTCATATAAACAAGGTTATTTCTATTTGTTCCATACTTTCAAGCTCATTTTAATTAACTAGATTTTTGAACATATTCTGTTTTGCTTTATATACTTAAAAAATGAATATCTACCTGTAGTTAATCCAATAAAACATACTAGTGTACTATGTTTGTACATTATATGTTTCATCTTACCAAGTTTGGAGTAAGATTTTTCCCTCTGCAAAAATACCACATATATCATATATTACTACATTGCAGTATGGTTTGTCAAAGTATTTATATGGCTTACCAGGATTTAGTTTAAGTACTCTTACACCAGTAAAATATCCCTTCTATATATTATATATGTAACAAACAAAATAGCAAAATTAAAAAACTGTCACTCTCTTTAAGACTGGAACCTATGGGGATGCCTGGGTGGCTCAGTTGGTTAAGCAGCTGCCTTCGGCTCAGGTCATGATCCCAGCGTCCTGGGATCGAGTCCCATGTCGGGCTCCTTGCTCCGCAGGGAGCCTGCTTCTCCATCTGACTCTGCCTTCCACTCTGTCTGCCTGTGCTCGCTCTCGCTCTCTCTCTCTGACAAATAAATAAAATCTTAAAAAAAAAAAAAAGACTGGAACCTATGAAAAAGTTAAGATTTAAATATCTAGTTTTTCTAAATGATCACTTAACTATATTCCTGGATATATGAATATTAATAATATAAATTTATATAATAATTGCTATGAGATAAGCACTAGATTTACATGTGAAACTAAAGCTTAACAAACTATGGGTAGGTACCATTGCTTTCCCCATTTTACAAGGGAGGATATTAGAGTACAGACAAGCTGAATAGTTTGTCCTGGTCACAAAGCTCATAGGGTTGGGATTCAATACTAAGTGTTTAATATCCAGAGTCCATGCATACAACCACTAGGCTATTTGTAGCTTTGTTTTTGTTTTGTTTTCATTTCAGCTCATTATGATCTCTGGCCTTGGACTTGAGGATGATGGTGGTAATTCTTAAATAAGAGGTAAAAGAATCAAATAGCTAAAACAAATATACTATAAGGAAACAGATTCCATTATGGTAAAAAGAAAAAAAAGTTATAAAGAGTGTGATGGGGTTGAGCAGCCATCCTATGGGTGAGAAATAGACAAATGGTAATTTCCTTTGGATTCACTGTACTTTACCTTTGAGTTGTATTTGCCCTCACCAGTTCATATCTTTTCTCTCAATAATAGCACTGTTTACATCTTAGTAATGGTACATTCAGTCACAACATTGATGGATAAAGGAAAATGTTTTATTCTGTCTTTTTTATGGGAATATATGTTTTCCATAAATATGTTACCAAAATATAAAGGATAGGATATTTTAAGTTAATTATATTTAACATTGTATAAATGTTTTATTTCATTTACTACTTTCTATTTGTAAGTTTATTTATGCTATATTACTCACATCATCACTACATTGTACACTGTCTCCAAGTACTCACTGAAAATATTTTATCCCTGTAAATTATTTCTTTAATCCACATTTTGGTGGGAAAAGTGAAATATATGAATAAATTAGTAACCTGATATTTTTATAATGACCTAACCCTTCTGTTTCTGATCTGATAAGACACAATCGTACAAGAGAACTAATTGCATTGTCACTTTTGTCTTGTTCTTATCTCATCCCTCCCACAAAAATGTTTGTTTCTTGAGGACAAGAATTATATCTTGTGCATTTTTTCCACTTTAAATGTCCATCAGAATGTTTGGTGTAATACAAGCACAAAATAAGTGAATAAAGTCAGTATGAAAAATTGCTTTAATACTACTTTATAAAATTGTGCTTTTGAAAACATTCTAAGCCTTTCTGACACATTTCCAACTAGCCTTTTCTATAAAATTTAATCTTTCTGTGTGATTTCTACTTTTAACAGAATCTGTATTCCCTACTTCAATTTTGTATTAAACTCAGATTCAGTCTATTTTTTCTATTAACAAAATTTATTGGAAGTGATCCAATATATCCAACCCTCATAGGTTATAAAAGATCAATAAAGGACAAATAATAAATGTTAACAAAAATTAAGAGGGAAAGGAAAACAAGACACCATAGCACAGTGTTAAGAATTGAGCAAAACTAAATTTAAATCCTACATAGAAACAAACTAGGTGATTTTTGGTAGGTTAATTAACCTTTCCAATTATTAGTTTCTAGATCCAGAAAAGAGAATTACTATTTATTTCATAAAGGTCATTTTGAGCGTTAAACACCAAATATACCAGTATGGTGGCTTGCTGTACTATAGATACTCACTTACAGGTTTTCATTATCATTGTTTTTGATTATTGTTATGTCATCAATTATAATAAAAAATATCAATAGCTATTGGTAATAAAATACCAGTAAGTTTACTAGTATATTTACATGATTTTGATTACATAAATATTAGTAATGTTATAATAATTATCAATAATAATAAATATGCTAGTCCACACCTGTTTCTGTCCTTTTATTTATCAATACTTATTGTCAAAATATTAACTTACAAATCAAGACAAGAAATCAAAGAGCATATACTTTACCAGACTCATTTCTTGTCTTTTACTTCCCCCATGCTTCAATATTCTAAAGATTCATATAGAATTAATTGAATTAAATTAGCTTTTCAGTACTTTACTTTTATTATTATTACTATTATTTTAGTTTCTTGGATCTGTAGCTAAAATATGACTGTGCATACAAAATTGTGGTAATACTCTGAGAATAAATTTACATGCAAAGACTAGAGGCAATGTAAAAGGGCTTTCTCAAAAGACATACAGCAGATGCTTCAGAAAGATTTTTATTTCTAAAAGACAACCTTCTATGTTTAAAATTATTATCATCCTGAATTCAATTTAATTTGGGTTGAAATACGAAGACAGTTTGGTGTTCTCATAATTATCTGACTTAAAAAACTGACAAATTTTGTTTTGAAGAGATCTTTTTTTTTCCTTGAAAGCAACAGAAAGATTCTAAAGAAGTACATTGATAAGGAAGGTATTTTAGCCAACATTCTATGCAAATAGTTTCTTTATTATAAATTTTAATATAGTTTGTAAAAGTGAATATTGGCATGTAAAAGGAGAGTAAATGAAAAGAATCAAAAAATGTATAAAACAGCTATAGACTGTGGGAATAACGGTATTTGGGGAGAAACATCTGGACATCCATGGTTGGCTGTGTCTAGGCATCTGGCTGAGTCTTACTGTTGAAATATGGTAGATAGTTGACCACTGGCTTTATTCACTGGGTCTACACAAGAGATTGTAGCTTCCACGTTAACTGGTATCCTCTTATATGAGTATACATTCTACCTATTAGAGAAATTTTCATAAAGAAGGGTAAAAACCATCAACTATAAGGATTAAAGGTTAGACTGGGAGATAAGATGTGGGAGTCTTAAGTGAATTCAAGGTACCTTGGTGGCTCAGCTGGTTAAGCATTTGACTCTTGATTTTGATTCAAGTCATGTCAGTGTTTTGGGATCAAGTCCTACATCAGGCTTCATGCTGGGCATGGAGCCTGCCTAAGATTCTCTTTCTCCCTCTCCCTCTGCCCCTCTCAATCTAGAAGAGGAAAAAAAAAAAAAAAGAATGAAAAAGAGAAAAGAAAAGAAAAGAATAGAAAAAAAAAAAAAGAAAAGGAAAGAAAAGAAAAAAGTGACCTCAGATCAATAAAGAAAAAACTACAAATAGGAGAAAATTTTATTAAAAAAAATTTTTTTTTTAGATTTTGTTTGTTTGTTTGTTTATTTGACACAGAGCAAGAAAGAGAAAGAGGGAGCAAACCAGCAGGGGAAGTGGCAGGCTGAGGGAGAAACTGGCTCCCAGATGAGCAAGGAGCCCCATTGGGACTGACTCATCCTAGGACCCTGGGATCACGACATGAGCTGAAGGCAGATGATTAACTGATTAAGCCACCTGGGTGGCCCAAAGAGGAGAAAAATTTAAAGCTGACAATATAAAAAGAAAGAAAATAAATCTTTCTATCCTCAAAGTGAAAGGATTTTTAATTTAATCCCTGATTTTTTTTTTTAAGGAGGAGAACTCCATTGAGCTCTGACTAGAATTACAAAAGAACTTCCAGATTTCTGCGAAACAGAAAAGGGATTAGAATTCATCAAAAGCATTAGAAAAAGCAATCTCTTGCTGTGTCAAGAATTAGAAGCCCCTTACCTTCTGCTTCCCTTCTCAGCCAGTCTTAGAAAAGAAATGACTCATAGGACTGACAATATGGTGGCACTTAGTAGAAAGAAGAAAAAGAAGACCATCAGCTTTGTATCAGCAACTGTGTTAGTGTTAAACACTATTTTTAAATCAAATATGCTAATTTAATACTTCGCCAGTAAAGTTCACACACACACACACACAAAATTCTTTTTTAAAGACACTAACTTGTTTAGGGTAAAAAAGTTTTCCTGAATATAAAATACACTGAAGAAATTAAGATATTTATAAAAATTTTATCTGGGGCTTCTTGAATCAGCAAGATGGTTATGAGGTACTATGTATAAATCACTTCAATTTGTCTTTCCAAATAAGCTTTATTTTTATTTATTTATTTGTTTGTTTGTTTGTTTTTAAGAGAGAGAGAGGAAACGAGAATTCAAGGAGCAGTGCAGAGAGAGAGAGAGAGACTCTCAAGCAGTCTCCATGCCCATGTGGGGGCTCCATCTCAGGAAATTGAGATCATGATCTGAGCAAAAATCAAGAGTCAGACGCTTAACCATCTGAGTTGCTCAAGCATCTCATTTCCAGATAAGCGTTTTTATATCAAGCTGGAAAAAAACTTTTTTTTTTCAAAAGGTTTTGAAAAACTTTTTTCAAACTACTATTCTATGGAATCTGATCCACAAGATATTCTGCCTAAAAATGTATTCTGTGGCAAAATCACTTTGGGGAAAATGCACACTAGATTCCCCCGATTTGGATATTTGCTATCACCAGAAGCATACTTAAGTTTCTATTGTAAGTAAATGAATTTAATTTAGAATTTTCCAAGTCTCTTTAAAATAAGCTCTTTCTCCCTTGCAAAAGGCAAGATTATAGGGGAAATGGTAATTGAGTCTTAACAGTCTTGAAGGGTAAAGAATATCAAGGGTAGCATTTCAAAAAAAAAAAAAAAAAGGGTAGCATTTCAGAAGGAACTGTCCTACAAAGAGGTATGATAATGTCACTGTGATTCAATAAACAGCAATCAATTCAATGCGGCTTGAGCAGAAAAGTAGTGTTTGTGTGTGTGTGTGTGTGTGTGTATGTGTGTATGGAAAATTGTCACAAATGAAAAAGCTGTTAGAGATGAGGTTCTTTCACTGAGTGACCTTATATATTACATTCATGACAACTGATTCATCCTGTAAATAGTTAAGAGCTAGTAAAGGAGCTGCCACTTATTTTCATGCTCTATCTGTATGTTAGACAATTGTCCCAACAACATGTAATATAGATCAGAAGATGATACTGGAGGTAGAGACAGTAGTTTGGAGGCTATTATCCTTATAGCAACTAAGCTCAGTTACTAATTTTGAGAATAGAAATAGAGAAATTGAAAGATATTCAAAGAAGTTAAAAGAAAATATTGCTGAACCTCATGTTCACTTCTCAGCAAAGCAGTAGTCAAGGTTATCTGGACTGTGAAGAAAGTAGGGGTAGAATCACAGCTAGTGATGGGTCTTTCAAGAGGTTACTGAAAGACCCGCGGATCCCCTTACCCAAGAATCCAACACTGCCACTGGATGCAATCAGCAAGAGGTTCTTTATTGTTACGCAGGTGCCTGCGGGTGGTCAGCGCGCGCCTGCGGGTGGTCAGCAGCTCCTGCTAGCTGAGCACACCAGGCTGGGGTGGTGCAGGATTTTTATAGACAGGTACATACAAGTCCCGGATGGGACGGGGCCGATTGGCTGAGAATTTGAACATTTGAAAAAAGGCATACTTGGTGTTAGCGGATTGGCTTTGGAAGACCCCCTCGCGGGGAGAGAAAGGCGGGAAGGGGAAACAAAGAGGGGAAGTTTGACCTTATTACTCAGCAGAAAGACATCCTGTCTACGTGACTATGCAGCCCCCTGTCTACGTGACCTACGAGACCTTGCAGCCCCCTTGCCTATGTGACCATGCCCCTGCTATTAGGAGAGGGTATCTTGTTCAAACAGGAGTCAAGTGTCATGCCCTAAAAGCCAAGCGGTTACAGAAAGGCAAAAGAGCAGTTACATTGAATTCAACCCTGGGGGAAGGGTCTTTTCATTGCAAGGGGAGGAGGGGTACTTTTACATAACAAAAGAGCAGTTAATTAGTTAATGACCGGGGGTCTTTCATAACCTGTATATGTTATTTTAAAATTTTACCTACTAGTTTAAAAATTAATTTAAAAATTAAAAAGTAATTCTTACTTAGGTGTTAATTTCTGGATAAAAGATAAATCTGCTTAGATAATTATCAGGTATACTTATCATGAGATCGTTAAACGTTTTTTCTGACAAGTTTTTAATTTTTTCATACCAAATATTTTCATCTCATTATTGTATTAAAGCATCTTTGTATACTTACTGATTAGCTATAATCTCAAGTTTAAAAGTTCACTTGACTCAGGGTGTCTGGATGGCATAATTAAAGTGTCTTGACTCTTGGTTTCAGCTTGAGTTGTGATCTCAGGGTTCTGATCACAAGGTCATGAGTTTGACCCCTGCAGTGGGCTCTGTGCTTCGCACAGAGTCTGCTTAAGTTTCTCTCTCTCCCTCTCTGCCCCTCTCCTCAGTGTGTGTGTTCCTTCTATCTCTAACCCTCTCAATGTCTCTAAAATAGATCAGTAAATCTTAAAACTTCACTTGTATTCAACACTTTATCTTATTTCTCTATCTTGGTTTATCTGTGTACTAAGTGATCAGCTACCTTGATTATAAGAAAATCAGATCTTAATTATCCACCATGAAAAAGGAAATAACATGGACCTTTGGCTCTAAAATAACAAAAATAACCATACTATTTTGTATATATTTCCTCCACTGTGAATTGTTTCTTGGCAGAACTACTAACAAGTAAACATGTATTAAGTTTTCCCTTCAATTTAATAAAAACAAGCAACCTAAAATGTAAGATGCCTTTGCAAGCCACATTTCTGATGATCAGTCCAAGGCTAGAAACAAACAGACAATACCTCTGAAATGGCTGGGTTCTAAATATCCAATATTGCTCTATTTATAGTGAGAAATTATACCATTTTGCTTTCACACTTGAGAACTGCAGGAGAAGAGTAGTGAAAGAATATTAATTGATCTTCACTTAACCTATCCATAGAACCAGCTTCTTTAATTTGAAATATTCATAGAATATGTGTGCAATAACCATGGCTAGCCCTAATGTATTTCAAGAGATACAGCTACTTATTAAGTGCACAGAATTCTGCCAGTTCTGTTTGAAAGTAGGTCATAATTAAAATGTAATCACTTACTTTCACTGGAATTTCTGCTTAAGCTTAAGAGTCAGAATTAAACAAAATTATATTAAGAAGTACTTCTATAACAGCAGGAGAAATTTGTCTTCCTTTTGAACTGACTTCTAGTTTATTCTTCAGTATCATTTTTTTCCATGGCTGTTTTCCTTATTAACCAAAAATATGGTATAAGAGTCACAGAGTTCCACGACTCATTTAGGCATGGATGTTACTTATGCCCATCTTCAGGCACTTTCTATTAAGGTTTTTCCTTGTAAAAATTAATAATGCTTTAACCTAATTTACATTAGTTTTGAAAGACATTTGGCCATTGACAGTAGAATAATGCATTTACAGTTTGGAGGAATGAATCTGAGTAAAATTGAAAGGATAATTAAAATTTGAATTTTTTTTACTCAATCAGCTCCTAGACATCTAAATAAAATTATATGCAAATGCTTTTAAGTTAGATTTTATAATATAGAAACAGAAAAATATAAGATTAACTTTTAATCCAAGTAATAGCTATGCAGTATAACCCAAATCTTGTGGGAAAAAAAAACTTCGTGAAGTTCACTATCTTAATTTCAGGAAACTTATTCACTAAGAGAATAGGATTCCTAATTAATTAATTAATTAGTTTTGATTCCTTTTTATTTTGTAAGGAATTTCTATCTTACTAGGATTATAATATCTATTAATACAAAATCTGTAGTCATCAACCAAGATAGAGTAACAAGTACTAAAGTTTTCCTTCCATCCTAAACAACTTTAAAAACAATATATATGGGGCACCTGGCTGCCTCAGTTGGTAGAACATGTGAGTCTTAATCTCAGGTTTGTGAGTTCAAGGCCCACATTCAGTGTAGAGATTACTTTAAAAAAAAAACTTTAAAAAAGAAACAAGAAAACCTCAAAATGTATGCATATAACAATGTATATATAACAATATGTATAAAACAATGGTTTTCAGATAGCACAGCACTAATTCTTGAGAAAAGGATAGCAAACAAGATGAGCCACAAAAATCACAGCAGCTTATTGCCTGGTAATGAAGGCAATGTCTTCATTGGCTGATTGTCAATGGCTGAATGTCAGGCTGAGTGAAATGCAACAGAGCCTAATGGTTTAGCTAAATTTAAAAAGCAAAAACTAAAGAATACTCAGTTCAGAATTGAGCTAGTTTGTTGCTCTATATAAATGAGCTCGCTTAGGGACTTTTATTAAAATGGTTGTTAGAATTAATGATCAAAGAGCAGTTTGCTGGCCTCTGGGTGCTGAATACTTGAACTTGGATTAACATAAGACTCACAATGAGTACTTACTCTAATTCAACTGAGAACATCACAGGAGGAATAAACATTCAACCTATGGAATTGAGTTAAAGGAAGAAAATACCATATTTATAATAAAAATGGGGTCTATGTCATCTCATCTCTTGATCTGAAATGGAGTATGCCCACTGAAACAACAGAAATGTTGTCAGTACAAGCCTCATAGATGTTTGGTGGTTCCTGGAGTTAGTGGAATATCTGAAAATCTGTGATCACACAATGATCATAATTGTATTCCAAATAACAGAAATCCAGAAAAGTGGGCACCTGGGTGGCACAGTGGGTTAAGTGTCAGACTTGATTTTGGCTCAGGTCATGATCTCAGGTTGTGAGATTGAGCCCCCACCCCCAAGTGGGCTCCACATCTGCTTAAGACTCTCTCCCTCTCCCTCTGTCCCTCCCTTTGTGTGCTCTCTCTCTCTCAAATAATTAAATATTTATAAAAGAAGGAAAGAAAAATTTATAAAAATTCTAGCTTTATGCTATTTTAAATATCAATCAGATGAACTACCCTCTCCAAATCCCCTACTATGATTGTATAATATGGATAATATCAGCTCTAAAATCCAGTCAGGATCACCATATGATTAGAAAATATGGGAAGCCAGGAATGTTTCCTGCAGATTCTTACTTAGAGGAGTATTATGTCTCTGTCATATTTGGGATGTATAAATAGCAATCTAGTCTTGTAGTGGCATGAGGATGGTTCTCTTTGGATAAATAAGTGTGTTTGCTGGGGCTCTCGGACTTCTTTTGATGTCGGACTCCGGTAGGTTTTGTGGGCCGACAGGCACGAGGAGAGCGTCCGGGCCAGCGGGTAGCTCCCCTTGGGGCTGAGCGGGATGGCGAGTGTTGCGAGTCCAGGCGCATTAACGAACCACACCAGACTCGGGGGATCTGTCGAAGCAGGATCTCACTTTATTGAGCGGGGTTGCAGCTTATATTGGGTAGGGGATGGGAAATGAAGTCAGCGGGGAGAGAGCCTATGGGGTTTGGTTACGTAGTCAGTAACTGGGTAGGGTGTGTTGGGCGAGAGGAGGAAATATCAGAAATATGCGGAACCGAAACTGCCACGTTGGCGCCAATACTGCCACGGTGGCGCCTTTTCTAGCCGGAAGAGAAGGCAGGCCAGCGCCATCTTTGCTGTGCCCAACATTTCGAAGCAAGTAAATTACTGGTATTTGTGGGATAAATATAGTTCTGAAAAAAAATAATTTAAAAATAATTTGGACTGCCAGAAGAAAAAAACAGTAAGGAAAATTAACGAAAAATGTGATCATTAAAAACTCTGTGTCTTTCATAGAACCCTCTGCCTTCTTTCCCAACTGCCCCTGTTCCTTCTCTTCACCTGTATCTCTTTATCCCTCCATGCCTCAGATGGACTTTGCTGATCAGTGAGATGATGATCTTTAAGCAGATGGTTTACTCCATTAGTGGATTTCTCTGTAAAGAAGAATGAGGGTGCTACTTCTTTGGCTGGTAATGAGTTACCTATTCTGTTTAAGGCAGTATGTGCCTTGTGGCCCAGTCCAAGTCCACTTCAGGTCTTAGCCCAATTCTACCTTCAAGAGGCCCTTATGATGCACACATCATGAAGATAGTAAAGCAAACATGATAAAGAGAACCCCAATTAGAGAAAAATTGAGAATTACAGAAAAGATTACATCCTTGTGTAAAGACAATAGGATAGAGAGAATAGTTGCACTAATCACTTGGAAAAAGAGACAAACTGATGTTCAGCTATTGAACAAAGGGAAACCAAAGTGTCACATAATTAATCATAACTCAATGTGAGGAAAACCAGTCTTGCAATTTGTATTACCTTTAAAAAGTTACCCAGGATTCCCAGTCATCTACATACCTTCCATGCCAGCTGATATTACTCATTTAAGGACTTCTTTTCCCAGTGCCCCAGAACTTTACTTAAGTACTGCCAAGCATGTTTCCAATTTGCAGCACCAAGCATGGAGATGCGCAATAGCTTATTTGTGGAGTTCTGATAACAGTAAAGTTTTTTTTTTTAAAGATTTTATTTATTTATTTGACAGAGAGAAATTACAAGTACACTGAGAGGCAGGCAGAGAGAGAGAGAGAGAAGGAAGCAGGCTCCCTGCTGAGCAGAGAGCCCGATGCGGGACTCGATCCCAGGACCCTGAGATCATGACCTGAGCCGAAGGCAGCGGCTTAACCCACTGAGCCACCCAGGCGCCCCAGTAAAGTTTTATCCTTTGATGGGGGAAGTATGTCAGGGTCCACATTACCACATCAAAAAATACAGACAGTGGCCAAGGGAAACTGATTATCCATTATCCTCCATGACTTTAGAAAAACCTATCTCCATTAATTTTTTATAATAACAGAGTAAATGTAGCTAATCCGCATCTAAGTAGTCAAGTAAATGTAATTAATATGCATCTAAGTAGTAAATCAGACAGAATAATTTTGCAAACTGGTTTGGTTGGAAAGATTGTGTAGAAAATAAAAATTCTAATTAGCAAACAGAAATCTGGCATTTATAAACAGAAACTGTAAAAAAAAATTTAACATCACTTGATTACTTTGAGATGTAAGTTTTCTGCAGGCCCAGTATAGATCAACAAAATGAAATAAGTATCATTCATGGAGATTTGGTAGACTATTATAATAGTGTAAATGAATAGTATGAATACTGATTTCTATTATATGAAAAAAAAAGTTCTTTGCAGAGGTTAGTCTTCAATACCTAAAATAATTAGAGATATATAAATTAAACAGTGGAAGCTAAATTTATACCTTTCAATGGATGTTTTGTAATACGACTTTGACACTAGATGATGGAGGTAGATGTTTTTGTGTTTTGCATTTGGGAAAAATTGTTGTAGAAGACAAAATAATTACCAAGGCATCGAAATTGTCATATAAATATGATACTACTTATATGATTGACTGAAACTTAGCAGAAATTTATTAGACCTTGCAAGGAACTCTCTTAATTAAAAATTTTGATTACCGGTCTCTGGAATTAAACTAGTCTTTAAAATTAGATTAGATGAGACTTCATAAGGAAACCACCAAATAATATTTATCACTAATCATTTGAAAATGTTAACAATAATGACACAACAATTTGTAAAATTAATCTATGACTAAGGAAATACTTGTGTATTGTTAGCCAACAATGTGATTTAAATCTTCAACAAAATATTAGCAAACTGAATTCAACAATGTGTTAAAAGGATTATACACCACAATCAAATGGAATTTATTTAAAGTAAGAAAGGATGGCTCAAAATCTTCAAATCAATCAATGTGATGTAATGTGTGCACATTAACAAAATGAAAGATTAAAAAAAGTTAAAGATCATAAGATCATCTGTATATGCAGAAGGATTTGACAAAATTCAACATCCACTTACAATAAAAACTCTCAATGAAGTGGGTATAGAAAGAATATACTGGGGCACCTAATCTTTCAGTCAGTTGAGCATCCAACTCTTGATTTCAGGTCAGGTCATGATCTCAGCGTTGTGAGATCAGCCCTGCATTGGGCACCACATTGTGTGTAGATCCTGCTTGGTGTTCTCTCTCTCTCTCTCTCTCTCTCTCTGCCTTTCCTTACCATGTACACTCTTCCAATCTCTCTCTCAAAATAAAAAAAAAGACTACACTTCAACATAATAAAGATCATATATGACAAATTCATAACTAACATCAATTAGATAAGAAAAAGAAAAGGCATCTAAATTGGAAAGGAAGACATAAAACTGTCACTATCTGCATAAGACATGATACTACCTACTATATACAGAAAACCCTAAAAACTCCACCAAATAATATATAATATACATATATAGAATTAATAAATGAATTCAGTAAAGTCAAAGGATATAAAATTAACATACAGGAATTGATTGCATTTCTATACACTAATAATGAGCTATCAGAAAAAGAAATTAATATAACAATCTCACTTACAAGTGCATCAAAAAGAACAAAATAACTAAAAATAAATTTAACAAAGAAGGTGAAAGACCTGTACTCTGAAAACTATGAGACATTGATAAAAGAAACTGAAGATGACATAAATAAATGAAAAGATTTTCTGTGTTCATGGATTAGAGGAATTACTATTGTTAAACAATCCATACTCCACAGCAATCTGCAGATTTAATGAAATCCCCAGGAAAATACCAATGGCCTTTTTTTCACAGACAGAACAAGTAAACATAACATTTGCATAAAACCACAAAAGACTCTGAATAGGCAAAGTAATCTTGTGATAGAAGAACAAAGCTGGAGGTAACTTACTCCCTGATTTCAAAAAAAGCCAACATAATCAAAATAATTACTTTGTACAGACATTTAGATTAAGGGAACAAAAACAAACAAACAAAAAAAAAAACAGGAGAGAGCCCAGAAATAAGCTCATGCATACCTGGCCAATTAACCTATTACAAAGGAGGTAAGAATATACAATGGGGAAAAACAGTCTCCTCAATAAATGTGGAGTTACACATAAAGGAATGAAAGCAGACCCCTATTTTATACCATATACAAAATAAATTCAAAATGGAAAGACTTAAATATAAGACCTGAAACCATAAAACAAACTCCCAGCAGAGAACATGGGCTGTAAGGTCTTCGACAACAGTCTTAGCAATATTTCTTTTGTACCAGTCACCTCAGGCAAAGGCAACAAAAACAAAAATAAACAAATGAGATTACATCAAACTAAAATCATTTTGCACAGTGAAAAAAAAAAATCAACAACACAAAGATGCACCCTACTGAATGGGAGAAAATATTTGGAAATCATACATCCAGAAAGGAGTTAATATCTGAAATTTATATATTTCAGATATTTAAAATATCTAAATATGTAACTTACAGGATTAATACCATATTAACAAACAACAAAATGAACAATGAGCTTGAAAGATTTTTTCCAGAAAGACATACGAATGATCAACAGGCACATGAAATGTTCTCAATGTCACTAATCATCAGGGAAATGCAAATCAAAACCAGGATGAAGTATTACATCATACCTATCAGATTGGGTATTATCAAAAAGACAAAAAATAATGAGTGTTGACAATAATGTGGAGAAAAGGGAACTTTTGTGTGCTCAGTGAGAAGTAAATTGGCACAGCCACTGTGGGAAACAATACGAAGTTTCTTCAAGACATTTTAAATAGAACTCCTACATAATCCAGCTATTCCAGCTGTGGGTGTTTATCTAAAGGAAACAAACCATCAATTTGAAGAGACATGTGCATCCTTTGTTCATTGTAGCATTAGTTACAATGGCCAAAATATGGAGGTAACCTAGGTGTCCATCCATAAATGAATGGATAAAGATGTGAGGGGTGTGTATATGTGTGTGTGTGTGTGTGTGTGTGTGTGTGTGTGTGTTGTGTGTATTAACCATCCACCAAAAAGAATAAAATATTGATGGACCTAGAGGGTATTACACTAATGAAATATCACAGACAAAGAGAAATACCATATGATTCCCTTATATGTGCAATCTAAAAAAGAAGGCAAACAGAACATAAACAGACCTGAAGACACAGGAAACAAACTGTAGGGTAGGGTTCAGTGTGGGCTAAATAAGTGAAGGGGATTAAAGGATACAAACTTCAAGTTCTAAAATGATTAAGTCATGGGATGTAAAGTACAGCCTAGAGAATATAATCAGTAATATTATAATGATGTATGGTGACAGATGGTAGCTAGCCTTGTTATAGATATCATTTAGCAATATATAAAATATGTCAGATCACTATCATGTACATCTTAAACTAATAGATTATGGTATGTCAATTACAATTCAATTGAAAAATAATTTGGGGACGCCTGGTTGGCTCAGTTGGTTAAGCAGCTGCCTTCGGCTCAGGTCATGATCCCAGCATCCTGGGATCGAGTCCCACATCGGGCTCCTTGCTCCGCAGGGAGCCTGCTTCTCCCTCTGCCTCTGCCTTCCACTCTGTCTGCCTGTGCTCGCTCTCGCTCGCTCTCTCTCTCTCTGACAAATAAATAAATAAAATCTTTTAAAAAAAATAATAAAAATAAAAAAAATAAAAAAATAAAAAATAATTTGACTTAAACACACAACATTGGTCTGATATAGTCAAAGGTTATTCCTCCAAGGCAAATAACATACTTTAAAAAAATTCAATAATTCTGTTATTTTACAATAATTCTGATCATTACTATGCTTTGCTATGGACTTACTGGATATTTAGATAGCTGCAACATTCCTAAAGACTTAGTAATGATCTCCTTGAAATGTAATCATCAAGAAAGATAGCGTCCCTAATTCCCAGTTTCTGTGGGCAGATAGGAGCCTAATTTCCAAAGAAGCCTAGCTCCAAGTTTGAAAATTACCTCTTGTCATAAAGATATGAGAAGTTTATTTTTTCTTTGGATAAACTAATTGGCTAGCACAAGTGGTCACTCCAACTGACAAGTAAATTGAGGGTAAACCGTATTTGATAATCAGTGCTATTGAGTTCTCTTATCTGAGGACTAGTTATTGTTTATCTTGAGAGCTTCTATATAATAGATTGTATCTGCTTACCTATATAAAAGGTGACATTTCTTTCTGTCTATATTTGCAATTTCTTAGCAGATTGTCTTAGATGTGCATAACCTTCTGGTTCAATTCTTTTTTTTTTTTTAATTTTTATTTATTTGATTTGACAGACAGAGATCACAAGTAGGCAGAGAGGCAGGCAGAGAGGAGGAAGCAGGCTCCCCGCTGAGCAAAGAGCCCAATGAGGGGCTAGATCCCAGGACCCTGGGATCATGACCTGAGCCAAAGGCAGAGGCTTTAACCCACTGAGCCACCCAGGTGCCCCTGGTTCAATTCTTATATAATAATAAGACTGTTCTCTCTCTTCAACCTTTGTCAAGCAGTTTTATGGATTGTAAGGAGATGCCTTTTTAAAATTATATTTTGCCTACACCTCCAAATATTTAGATATTAAACAATTCCTAAATAACCTATGGGCAAAATATGACATCACCAGTGAACTTAGAAAATAAATCTAATTGAATAATAATGAAAAGACTCCATAATAAAACCTGTAAGCTACAGCTAAAGCAGTGCTCAGGGTGAAATTGATAGCTTCAAATGCTTGTATTACAAAAGAAAAAAAAAAGTTTAAAGTTAATGATCTAAGTTGTTATCTTATAATTAGAAAAAAAGGCGAGTAACTTAACTACAAAGTGAGTAGAAAGAAAGAAAATGAAATAGAGAGCATAGAAGGAATGAAGTCAATGAAGTAAAATATAGGACATTAGAAAAAATAACGAAGCCTAAAGTTGGTTCTTTGTAAATTTGTAAACACTTGGCAAAACTACTCAAAGAATGAGAGAAAAAGCAAATTAACAATATAAGGAATAAGGAGACTAAACTAAGGATTCTGTAGACATTAAAAGACGACAAAGGAATTACAAAAACTTTTTGCCAAAATGTTTGGCAACTTAATATGAAATGGACAAATTTTTAAAAAATCATACCTCTCCAAAACGCACATACAAGAAAATGGAAAGCCAAGAATTGCTCTCTATTTTAAAATTTAAATTTATTATAAGAAGAAATCATCTCATAAAGAAAATTCTAAGCCAAGATGGATTAATGAGTGAATCTTACTGAAATTGAAGAAAGGATAAGGATAATACCAATATTAATTAAACAAACTTTTCAGAAAACAGAGACCAGTATTACCCAAAAACCAAAATCTTTGTCACTAAAAGAAAATAAAATTATAGACAAATATTACTTTATAATATATGTTTAAAATTGTTTTACAAAATCTTATTAGCAAAACAAAATCCAAATATATAAAAAGATAATACATAACCAAAGAGAGACTACATCAGGAATGAAAGGTCAATTTAATATCACAAATGCCATAAATGTAATTCACTATATTAATAACTAAAAAAGAAAAAAATATTTTATCCATACAGAGAAAACATTTTTTCTTAAGATTTATTTATTTATTTATTTATTTATTTGAAAGAGAGTGAAAGTGAGAGCACAAAGGGGAGGGGCAGAAGAAGAGGGAGAGAGAATCTCAAGCAGACTCCACACTTGCATGGAGCCTGACACAGGGCTTGATCTTATGACTCTGAGTTAACAACCTGAGAAAAACCAAGAGTTGGACACTCAACTGAATGCACCACCCAGGCACCCCTCAGAGAAAGCATTTTAACAAAGCTTTGCAAAGCAGGAATTGAATTAAGCTTCCTCAATATGATAAAAAGAAATGGAAAGATCTTAATTAACATCTAAGCAAAAGACATTTTATACACTTGCATTTTAATATCTAGAACAAGACAAGGATGTAACTTTTCACCAATTAATTGCAACATTTTACAGGAGGTTCTAGACAATACAATAAGACAAGAAAAGTAATAAGACCACAAAGATTTAAAAAATAAAACCATTCAGAGAAGACAAATCATATCTATGTAAAATTATCAAACTACTTATAAAGAAACTACTAGAAAATAAGTGAATTTTGCAATGTTACAGGTTACAAAGTTAATATACAAAATGCATATTAAAACCAGTGAAATACCATTACACAAACACTAGGATTGCTAAAATGAAAGAGACTGATCCCTCCAAATGTTGGAGGAATACAGAGCAACTGAAGATCTCATGTTTTTAGTGGGAATACAAAACAGCACAATCATTTTGGAAAAAGGTTTTGCAACTTCTGAAAACTTAAGCATACATCTACAATAAGACCCAGAAATTCCATCCCTAGACATTTGTTGAAGACAAGTGAAAACATGTCTACAAAAATAGATTTATACAAGAACTATTTTATCATCACAATAATCCTGAATTTTTAAAGCACTGATTTAATTATTTGGAAAAAATGAGGTGGGCCAGAACACTTAATCTTTCATTCAACAGTAAATCCTTATCTATTAAAAACCAGCTGTTGCAGAAGACAAAGTTCCTACCTTGACCTAGACATAACAGTTCTGAAGGTAGTCTGGGCTCTAATCTCAATTTAAAGGTTTATATTACAAAGATCTTTCTAAATTCATAATTATAAATCCCTTTTAGTTTGGTCTATATGTGTTAATTCTAATTTTCTGAATTTATTTCATTATCCAAAATGTAAAAACATACTCTTTTGAAAACAAAGGCATAAAAAAATAATAAAAATGAAAGGAGAAATGGCTAATACTCTATTTTATGTATTTATTTTTTAAGACTTTATTTATTTATTTGACAGAAAGAGACACAGTGAGAGAGGGAACAAGCAGGGGGAGTGGGAGAAAGAGAGGCAGGCTTCCCACTGAGCAGAGAGCCTGATGCAGGGCTTAACCCCAGGCCCCTGGGATCAAATCTAAGCAGAAGCCAGATGCTTAATGACTGAGCCAACCAGGTGCCCCAATTATACTCTATTTTAAGTGTCCACTGTCTCTGCCACAAACTTGCAAAGATTTTATTCTATTTTTCCTTCTGGAAAAAGAAGTGGTCATAATAGTTGGAGAGACAATTGTGTTTTCCAAAATATTCTCTGGAGAGTAAGTATTCTGCTCTTGGTCACAGCTCTTGGAGCTGTGGATAATTTTCTAGGAGTCATGATGACACTTTGCTGCACTGGATTATGCTGGCCTGGCAGTCTCCATTTAAGTAATTCAATGTGTGTCATTTTCATTCAGAGGAGTGACAATGTTTCCTCTCTCCCTCAGCCAAAAGCCTCCTCAGGAGGGAACTACTTCTGACCTGCCGGAGGTTTGGCAGCTTTAGGCACTACCTCCGGTATTGTCTAATGAACTCATTGTGACAACTGATATTTAACGGTCATATAATAATCAATTTAGAGCTGTGTTACAAGTCATATACTTGCTGGGTAGAGGTAAAGCAAACACACCTCTGCCATTCATCATAATCTTAAACTTGGGTGAACAGCTCTTCATTCTGTTTATTATTTACATCAGGGAAAAGATGGATTGGCAATTTGAAGTTCAAAATTAGTTAATTTTCTTAGAGGTTCTAGCTCTTTTTTTCCCCAAAAAGAGAAATTAACACTTTTTAAGAGCCTATCCCCATTGCTAAGTGTTTAACATAAATCAACTCATCAAATTGTCCCTTTACATATATAGAAACACACGCGAGAAGTTTAACATTACCCAAGATCATGCAACTAATAGATAGTGGAGTCCAGAAATTAAATCCAGGTCTATTTCATCTCGAAAGTTTTCAATACCATCTATTGCCCTTAAACAACATGGAAAAGAACATCTTCATGAAAGAGGCAAAAAGCAAAGACTCTAAAAGAAAAACACACATTTGGAAAAAAAAAAATGTCAGTGAGTCTGTGTAGAAATGTTTATTCTAAGTCTCTTCTTTATACAAGTTCAATAGAGCCTAATCTTTGTTACCTACAAAAATGAGCAAGTGGAAAGTACACGAATTTAGAGAAAGATGCATCTCTTAAAAATGGAAAAGTTACAGTAAAAAAAAATGTGCAAACAGCTCAAACTTAAGAGCAGAAAATATTATAAAACTAAAAGGAAAAGATAACCTCTAAAAAATTTGCTAACAAGGCTGTATAAGCATCAAAAATATTTATCTATAGTGAGCATTCTAGATCTAGTATGCTAGTGACAGACTTGTGTTTTAAATTCTTATACCACTATGATATCAAAGGAAATGAGCAAACTGCAAGCAAATAGTTTTAAGACAATCTAAAGTTAATAATCATTGCTTTCTGACAGACTAGCAGAAATAAAACTGTTACTTCAAACATCTAGATGAAAAGTAAAAAAAGAAATCAGTTAACCAAATTTTCAGTCTACATGATGCCAATATTAGGCTTAATAGTTGATAGATCAGTTAAAAATAAAGACAAGAAAAAAGAAAAAGAGGGGGAATGTAGGTTTTCTCTGTGAGTGCACTTGTATGCACAGTATGATTATAATAAATTTGAGGATACTGGGTCTTGGGAAATAATTTTGTTTTTAAATTTCAGTTATCTTCCCAAAGTCTCAGTGATTTAGGACTTTTGCCTCCACAAAGAGTTACTAATCCAATGGTTTTGAATAAAAATTATCTACAGTGTTTAACCTCAAATGGGCTTCAGTAACCACAAGGATATCAGATACTAGATATCCGATAAGATCTGTCACAGGAAAAACTGCACTGAATAGTTATACAGATAAGGAAGATTTTATTTAAGGCTATTACAATAGGCGAGAGAGACCAGAACTAAAGTGTGAACTTAACTCTGCTGAAACAAACAGCAAGATTTTTAAGCACCAGTTCAGAAGGAGAACATAGGTTTTATGTGTTTGCCAATTGTTTTGTCCAAAAAAAAAGTAAACTTTTTTGTATCTTCATGACAGGAGGTAGTTATACAACTTGGAACAAGGCATCCACAAAAGTTATGTTCTTACCTTATCCTCCAGAAACTGGAAGATAAATAAAACTGACAAGAAGCTTAAGTCCATTACACGAGACTTGTGTAGATCTCACAGAGGCAGAGAAAGAATTTGCAATTTCAAGCTTTCTAAGGTAAATGGTCTTATAAGAAGAGAGGTAAAGCCTGTGAGGAAGAAATCTGTTTAACGTTTAGTTAGGCTGAGGGAAACAGACTGTCTTGGTAAATCCCAGAGCTAAAGACTTTAGCCTAAAATATAAGGACCTAGGAGAGAAGTTAAAATTATTGGTCTCTGACCCGAGATACATCTTACCAAACCCAAAAGTTTTCCAAAAATAGGTTCTAGAGCTTCTAGGAAGGAATATAATACATTGTAGGCAATTACAACTTACAGTTTCTTGAGTATATTTTGAAATTTGGGTTGAGCCAACATCCTGAAAATTCACTTATCAATGGCATTATGTGTGTTTCAATTCTACCTTTGGCCTTATTTTCTATTCCCTGTCCCCAAGTACTACTACTCTAGTTTTGGCATTTGCATTTTTGCATTTGAATCCTTATATCTACAAACAGAACAAATCACAGAAAACTTCCAATATTCCTTCTCTTTTCCCTCCCATACAAGAAGCCATATGACTTTGTGAACTGATTCCAAGGTTTGGTCATTATACCAAGGTTACAATCAATGCAAAAAGTCTCTATGGAATTATGAAAACAGAAATTCGTTTTGTGGGTTCATGGACAAGTAAAGTTAGTGAACAAGGGATAAGCTAGCAAGAATTAAAAGAAATTTCAGTTGACACCTGGCAAATGTATTATGTTTATATTTGAATGATTATGTCTATTTGTTCCAGAAGTTAAAACATTGTTTTAGAATTGATAGCATTAATACAAGTTGAGGAAAAAAATAAAAGTATTCAGCAATGCATTAATATAATAGTCGATCCTCAAAATCCATGGATAACTGCTAATATAATTGGAATAACAATAAGAGAATGAGAGATCAGTACATTTTCAATCTGAAATAGTTTTGTTTTAGTTAAGTAACAGAAGATAGCAAACATTATTGTTTTTCATCATTGTGAAAAGTCTCCCTATTTTCATTTTACCTTTGTCATCTAGTGTCAAAAACCACAGTATCATTCCACATATTTGAGGTAAATGCCAAAATTCCTCTATCCTTAAAACTTTAGCTTAAGTGAGTTACGTACTCACAAACTGCTATCTTGTTTATCTTCTTGTTTTTATTTTTATTATTAATTTTTTATTTTTTATAAACATATATTTTTATCCCCAGGGGTACAGGTCTGTGAATCACCAGGTTTACACACTTCACAGCACTCACCCAAGCACATACCCTCCCCAATGTCCATAATACCACCCCCTTCTCCCAAATTCTTAAAATACACACTATATTCACCTTCCCTACCACCTTATCCCATCTCTGCACACTCTTTAATCCACTACTTCAAAAAGTTTGTCCCCACTGTTTTATGAAACTCCCTTTGTAGAAATCACCAGTGATTTCCTGGTCTTCTAAATGCAATGACATTTTCTTAACCTTAACTCTTTGAGCCTTCTATAGCATTTGACATAAGTAATCAGCCATCACTTTCTTGTAATAACTTCTATTAGAACAAAACTTTTCCTTATTTGAAGTACTGCCACTTGCAGTATTCATCTTATTTTTAAAAATGACTGTAAAATTACAAGACTAATGATTGCCTATGTCTGTTGTCATTGGTCCAGTGCTACTGTCATTATGACATGCTATTGAAATAGCACAATTCAGTGGATAGGACCTGAGCTTTACAGTTAGAACCAATTTCTCATTCTACTACCCATCTTACCTTAAATTCTCTACATTACATTTTCCTAATGTGTGAAATGGGAATAGATGTGCCCACATCATAAGATTATGGTTGGGATGACAGTGTAACATAAGTAAAGCTCTTAACTAAACTCTGTACTCCTGGCACAGAGTAGTCATGGTTATTTCCGTCTCCAAAACATTATCTGCATACTCAGCAACTTAGCAAATAGTAACTGAGTGTCGTAGTCCTTAGAGATAAAACAGAGACTAAATTTCTATTTATAGAAATGGTGCTTGTAAGAATTTGTGCCCTGACTACTCATCACTTTTCACTTTTGTGATGCTGCACTGTCCATGTTTTCTCCTATTGTTCGCTTACTCCATTCCATTTCTGCTTCTCTTGGTGAGTCCACTTCTTTCTTTTTATGTTAGGCCATAGCCTGGAGTCAGCCCTTAAATCTTTGTCATTCTCTGTGCAATGTCTCCTATAGAGATGTAATTTCTCTTTTTTATTTGTATGTAACTACACCTTTGTATGTTCTCTTAAACTTAAATTTTATATCACCCATTTCTTGGTGTAAATATTTAGTATATATTCAATGTCTCAAATAAACCAATAATTTATGAGTCTAACCAGATTTATTTTTAAAGCATCCCTATTTTATATTGCTACTAGGCCTGACACCTTACAGGAATTTCAAACTCAACCTTTTAAATATGACTGTCATCCTGCCTTCCCATAAGTTTGCAAATATTTTCATATTTCCTAATTCACTGATGAAGTCACCATCTACCTGACCTCTAAAGCCATAAATGTTTTCGTTATCTACTGCTTGTTTCTGCTTCTCTTCTACTCATCTATGTTACCTCCTCAATATCAATCTTATCCATCTCCAATCTAATTCAAGTGCTTTCATCATCTTACACCTGAAATAGTAAGTAAACAAAAACCAAAAAATTCACTAAAAATCACCTTATCTGACACTTATTCTAACCTTGAAACTTTTTTCACCTGCTACCTACCCTCACCATTTGCAATGCACTCACTCTGTGCGAGCAAATTGATGTTTACACATTTCACATCACGGTCCATCAAACACCCCATAATTACCTCTCTATTGTCTCATGGTTGGAGCAAGACATTGAGCATGTCCTTAAGAACACCCTTTCTCCAAAGTGAACTTCATGTAACTGGATTCCCCTACCAATAGCCTCCTGCCTTTCAGCCTGTAAGCAATGTCATACTTAACCTTCATACCTGTTATAACTCTTTGCTTTTCTATAGGCTGTTCATCTGCTCATAATGTTTTTTTTCTACTGGTATGCATAGAAAAAGTCTAGTAATCCTACAAAATCATGATGTTAGTAATAATGGCTTCCTTGTTCTGAAATATTCCCTGGGGCTGGAACTGTGTGTATTCACTAACCCATTAGATTCTTACAACAATCTGTTAAAATAGGCACTGTCATTATTCCCATCTTATAAATATGGAAACTGGCAGAGAGACTAAGTAATTCACTAAATATTGGTACATTTAAGATTCAGATTTCATTTTGGCTTGATCCCAAAATTATACTGAACTAGGCTGATCCCACAGTGGTTATCACCTCTTTGGAGAAGCCCTTTCATTTTCCTCTCATCTGTTATGCTCCAGTTCTAACCATTTATAATTTCCTCTTCTGGGGTTTATATACTTTATTTGTATTCTCATCTTCTGAATAATAATAGTAAAATATAATAGCTATGAACATTCATATACATGTGGCAATGTCCAAAAGGCTTTAATAGTGTAATATTTTCTATAATTATCACAGTACCGCCATAAGAAAAAATCTCATTATCTCTGTTTTTCTTTTTTTTTTTAAGATTTTATTTATTTGTTTGATAGACAGAGATCACAAGTAGGCAGACAGGCAGGCAGAGAGAGAGAAGACAGCAGGCTCCCTGCTGAGCAAAGAGCCTGATGCAGGGCTTGATCCAAGGACCTGGGGATCATGACCTGAGCCAAAGGCAGAGGTTTTAACCCACTAGGCCACGCAGGCGCCCCATCTTCGTTTTTCTGATGGAGAAACCAAGGTACAGAAAAGTAATTTGTCCTAAGATACACATAATTATAATTCCATGGACATTTTGAGAAGCAAACTATCTTTTTATTCATTTTATCTCCAGGATATACAAAGTACATAGCCCCTGGGGACAATCCATAAATATTTATTAAATTGGCTATCCTTACTTGTCCCTGTCCACCAATCCTGTGTTTGCCCAATTACCCACTAACTGTCCCTGAACAGTCTTTTTTTCATGTTTTCACTTCGACATTGTTATTGCTACTGGCAATAGCAAAGTAGCATGACTTAATCTTCCTGGTAACCTATTTTGTTTGTGTGTTGTTTTTGTTTGTTTGTTTGTTTACATATTCACTCTTTGACCAAAAAGTTATGATTTTCTATTTCCTAAATAATAAAATTAAAACTGTAGAACTTGTCACTGAATGCCCTCTCTAGTGAAATCAAAAACTACCTCTACAATTTTATTTCACAATATAGACAACAATCTATGTATTGAACATTTATTCTGGATTCCGCACCCTTAAGCATTTCACATACATTTCCAATTTAACACTTAAACTCTATTTTGTAACAAGGAAACAGATTCAGAGGAGCCTTTTATAGCAGCCAAAATGATTCTGAATCTATCTAAGAAATTTTGTATGTGTTTCTAGGTTTCTGGGATAGAATATTCCCCAATGATAGGATATTTCAGACCCAGGTGTCTTTCAAGGGTTATTTGCTAATTTCTTCTTTCTCATGACCCATTCTCCAATTTTCCCATAGCCAAAAGGTTAATGACATATTAAAACTCTTTCAATATTTGTTATTTATCATTTACCATGTTATCTTTTGCCATGACCCTTGTTGTTACTTTGTTTTGTTTATGTCATGCTTCTGAAACTCAAGTTTAAGTCTCCTTAATACAGGAATCATGTATAAACTTTTATCCATATAACTTTTATTCCTATAATTTTTATCCATGTAACTTTTATTCCTATAATTTTATCCATATAGCTTTTCATAATGTCTTATAAATGTCATGTTTATAATAACCAGATATACAGAATGGTACAGAATTTTTATTCTCCTATAATCACAATATACATTGGGAATGTAATTGAAATATTCACACCAGAACAAATGGTAAATAGATGTAATTAATTCATAAATCTCTTATAAGAGAAAAAGTAAATAGGGTTTTTTTCACAGAGTAAAAGTTTTAGTGGAAATGGGTTGTCAATTTAGATAATTTTTTCCATCTATTTTTATTTTGCCCTATAGAGATTTCATAGATTTTCTGATGAGTTTTACTTTTTCTTCGCAATATTTAGACTATTTTTTGAGTTGCCAATTAGTGCTTACTCTTTTAATAAATACAGCCTGATAAATATGCATGTTCCTGTAATCATTATATAAAAATAAGAAATTTTAGTGAACAAAGAATTTCCTTCATGTGCCCTTTGTTAGTCATTTTTTGGAGAAAAAAGTAGTTCTTTTAGATCACCTCAGTAATTTTCATTATCTGAGAAAAAAGAAAATAATATTATCAGGATTTAATAGATTAAAAGATATGTCATTGAAACTATCAAATTGTATGTAACCAAGTGATGTCAAACCACAATGGTCTTATAATAGATGATAAGAACATGATAAGAACATCTTTCATTTATCTTAATTTTAAAATCAAGAAAATTATATCCATTATAATGAGAAACAAAAAGGTTCTAGGATGAATAGATTAGAAAAATCCTGTTCTGTAAAACTAAAACCCCTTTGAAAATTCAATCAGAAAGAAAAATTGCATTGTAATCTATTATAAATTTGCATTTATGATTTTGACTAAAAAACAAAGAAGCAAATAAATAACTTTATAAGAAATAAGTCAGAAAAACCATATTTTAAATACTCTAAATAATATTATAAAACCAATTAACCTTTTAAAGCAAGACTTTCTTTCCTTATAATGGTAAAAATTTGTGTTGTATTAATGTGACCATTGAATTTTTAAAACTGTAAACAGGTTTTAATTATTTACTGGAATGTATATATTTGGGATATGACTATCCAAGTTTTAGTTATGAGGTACTACCTGGTGAACAAATTATATTATAAATGAACAATAATTATAATTTTAATAAGTAATAAAATTCTTAGAATTTTAACCTGAGAATAATGCAGGAAGAAAGTAGATAGGCAAGCTATAACCCATTTAATATAACTATAGTCTGCCAGTACTTTGAGTATTTTACATATATATCTGAGATTCACTGATACTTTGTTATTTTAAAACTATATATCCAGTTTCTACATATCTAACATTTAAAAAAAAAAGTAACTCTTTGAGAGTCGTTTCATTGCTATTTTGGGAGATTTGGGTTGTTTTTAACCCAAAGTACATGAAATATGTGACACATTGGGTTTGGGGATAAGAAGGAAAGCATATTTATTTGATGATATATGGCATATGGAAATGTGCTCTTCATTTGAAAATTTATTGAAGCTTGTCAGTATCTTAATTCTGTTGTTTATAGCCTGCCTAACCTGTTGGGAAAGGGGTTTAATGGCCAGTCTGAGCAGACAAAGAATACACAAAAGTTCAGCATGAATGGAGCTTAGAGTTATAATTCAGTTCCAGTACCCCATAATGACATTGTGGGTAAAAAATGTATTTTCCATAGTAGACTGAAAAAAAATTTTCATCAGTTTCTAGTGTTTTAAATGCCACCAACACGTTCATTTGTATTTTTTGAACTTATTTATTCATCTCAAAAGGTGACTTTTGGGTCTCCAATGGCAAATGATCTCATCTCAATCTATATTGTGCTCGATCCTGATTTTAAATGTTATATCAGTCAGGTGATTTCTTTCTGATTATTTATTTAAACCAATTAAGAACGTTTTTAATCCAGATAATATTTTCTTAGTTCATATAAACAGAAGCATAGATAAATATTTTAAATTTTAATAAATGGGATTTATAATATTGTTTGAAATTAACATTTCAATTTTGAATTAATAATAGAAGACAATGCAGAAAACAGATTTAGCAAGAACTTAGAATAATGTATGAGATATTTCAAAATTGTTATAAAATGTTGTATTTCATTAAACCTTCCAGCATCTTTTCTGCAATTTAGAGTTCTGCTCATCTATAGTCCATTTCTGTCATATCGCAGAACATCTCAGTCCTCATAATCATTTATCAAAGAGTTCCAACCCAAAGTGTTACCTTTTGAATTACTAAAGTATTGAAATGGCATATGATAATGGATAAATTCAAAGAACAGGATAAAAAGATGACACGTCCTTACTAAAAACACATTTTCCAGAAATTCTGGGGTTTTTGTTTTGTTTTGTTTTATGAATTGTTCTCTTTAACCCAAGAAAAACCTACCTGTACAATGGCACACTACACATCTTTCTCCTCTTAAAATATTCAGTAGAAATTTCAAGTAAAATTTCAGTGAACATTTAGTTCCATTTGTAAAATATAAGTAATATTAGATAAATTTTGAGTTGGTCATTCTTTGAGAAACTTAAAAAATAAATTTTCGATGTAATGCTCTTCTTCCTTGAAAATTCACTGGTTTGAACTTTCAAAGGTTGGAGCATACTTCTTCATTATATTCATCTTGAAGCAGTTCTTTCATATCAAAATAATACTATTGAATTATTTATATACTTACTGATTCCTACAATTGAATATATTTTCACATTCACTATAGAAAATTAAAAATATGGTAACATTTATATTCATCCTAGATATCCAGGTTCTTCAACCTGAAAATGTGATGAGGGTGTTTAGTAAAACCTTTGCAGACATAACAAATTAAGGGACAGACTAAACTAGGCCAATTTTGTACAACAATAATATAATTCAAATGATGTCCTCTGACCCTGCCCAGGGTATCCTGTTTCAAAGTATCTCTACTGAAATTTCACTTTCACATATTTATTTAATATTAACAAACTTTTTTTATAAACTGTAAATGTACCTGGAAGAATTAGTTTCCAATAAATATATAAAGGATGCAAAACAATGTGACTTATTTAAATCAGTTCGCTTTTCAGGGAACTTTTCTGGCGATTTCAGAGGCTAGTCATCATGTACTACTGGCCAGAAAGTATTAGATAAAAAGTTAAAAAGTACTAGAGCTGAAAGGAGTATAGCCTTGTCTGTGCTCTGTATTTGGCACAGGTGATTAACAAACAGAAAAGGATGTAGAAGAGGAATTGAAAGGACAGTAAATTGAACTTTGTCTAAAGTTCCTTATAGTAGGATTTAATCATACACACACACACACACACACACACAAATTTGCCTTCATGGTATAATATTTTCCATGTTGCCTTTTTTTCAAGAATTTTGCTAAAGAATAATCTATTATACTTACAAAAGTAATATATTCTTTATTAAATTTGGAGCAGCAGAGTAACTCACAAAGAAAAGTGAACATTAAGGGAATATCATTCCATTTATCTTTTTCTGTATATAAAGAAATCAAATAAACCATAAAAACTGTAAAAATATAAAGAAATCAAACATAAATATAAAAAATGAAGAAGTCAAGGGGCACCTGGGTGGCTCAGTGGGTTAAAGCCTCTGCCTTTGGCTCGGGTCATGATCCCAGGGTTCTGGGATCAAGGCCTGCATTGGGCTCTCCACTCAGCTGGGAGCCTGCTTCCTCCTCTCTCTCTGCCTGCTTCTCTGCCTACTTGTGATCTCTGTCTGTCAAATAAATAAATAAATAATCTTTTTAAAAAAATGAAGAAGTCCAATAGATAAACTGTAAAAACGATAAAAATTTACCAGTTGAATCATGTTACATATACTATTAATTTTACTCAAGTTTCATAGAAGAGAAATATTAACCAAAGAAAATTGCTAAACTTCAGATAATGGTTAAAATAGGTTGAATAATAATTATTTCTTTATAGTTTTTCCCACAAGTTCAAAAAGTTCAGTAAAAACATTAATAAATGGAGCCTTCTTGTTTTAACACTATTTTTCAATTTTACACTCTATTTATTGAGCCTTTACTTAGAAAACAAGATGAAGGGAGGAGCAAGATGGCAGAAGAGCAGGAAACCTAAATTTCATCTGGTCCCAGGAATTCAACTAGATCGTTATCAAACCATTCTGAATACCTACGAACTCAACAGGAGTTGGGAGAAAAGAAGAGCAGCAATTCTAGGAACAGAAAAGCAACCACTTTCCGGCAGGTAGGACATGAAAAGAGTTGAATCTGAGACAATAGACTGCAGAGACGAAGGAGACTCTGTCAGGAAGCTAACAGCAAGTGACAGAACAGCAGAGCACAAAACCAGTACTTTTAAAAATCTCCTCTGCTGAGCCACTCCAGTGGCTAAGCACAGGGTGAAATCCTCACTGGGACAGTGTGGTCTCAGGACCCCAGGGATGAAACACCAAGGATGCCTGCGTGTGGCAGAGTACCCAACTATCAGAATGGGGAAGGTGGCTGCAAAGATGGAGCCAAGGAGTGGGCTCTTAGCTCAGGGTTGTCATAAACCATGATCTGAGGCACAGTTGGACCATGACTCTTCAAGCAGAGACCCGACAAGTGGGGAGACATCCTCCCTTCCTCCACTGGAAGAAGCAGTGTGGGAGAGCGCTGCAGGAATCTGCTGGGTTTCAAGACTCCAAATGGTGCCATGTGCCAGAGATAGAAATGCTCAGTAACAGGCCAGGTGAGCATGGAGGGCAGCCAGAGACAAGAGAGACAGAAGTGATTGACTGCTTTTCTCTGAGGGTGCACTGAGGAGTGCAGTCTCAAGTTCTTGGCTCTGGGCCAGAGATTGGGAGGCCACCATTTTCCTTATCCTCCAAAGCTATACAGAGACTTCAGGGAACAAAAGCTACTGAGAGAGAAAACCTGAGCAGATTACTTAGTCTGCCCACTGGCAAGGGCAGTGAAATTCTGCCTCAGGCAAAGACATTTAAGAATCATTGCAACAAGACCCTCCCCCAGAACATTAATAAGAACATCCAGCTAATACCAAGTTTACTGATTAATGAGGACTGCAAAACCCCAGTGCTAGGGGAATACAGCACATAGAATTCATGGCTTTTTTTTTTTTCCATGATTCTTTAGTCTTTTGAAGTTAACTTTTTAAATTTTCTGCTTCCTTTTTTTTTTTTATTTTTCTTATTTCCTTTTTTGACCAACATCTTATCAATTATTTTTTAAATTTTTTTTAAATTTTCACTTTTATAGTCATATTCTATCCCTTCATTGTATTTAACTCTATTTTTTGAATATATGTATTTTTTTTTCTTTAAAGTTTTGGGATACAGTTTATTCTAACAGACCAAAACATACCCTAAATTTAGTGTATGGCTTTGCTCTAGTCTCTCGCCTGATCACATTCTCTCTTTCTCTCTCTCTCTTATATTTTTTCTTCTTTTTTCAACCAACTTCTTATGAATTTCTTTTTAAAAATATTTTTAAATTTTCATCTTTATAGTAATAGTCCATTTCTCCAATTTTAAAGAAATATATATATATATTTTTTTTTTCTTATATATATTTTGGGAGGCAGTTTCTTCTAACAAACTAAAATACACCCCAAATCAAGTGTATGGCTCTGTTCTATTCACCAGCCTGATCATTTCTTGTTCTCTCTCTCTCTCCCCCCTGGTTTTGGGTCTCTTCTAATTTGTTTTGTGTCTATTTTTCTGGGCTTATTGTTACCCTTTTAGCATTTTGTTCTCTCATTAATCTATTCTTCTCTAGACAGAATGACATAATGGAAAACCTCACCTCAAAAAAGAGAAAAAGAAGCAGTACCAACTGGCAGGGACTTAATCAATATGGACATTAAGTTGTAGGAATTAAGGTTCAGAATGATTAGAAAGATACTACCTGACCTTGAAAAAAGTATAGACGATACTAGAGAGTCCCTTTCTGGAGAAATAAAGGAAGTAAAATCTAATCAAGTCAAAATAAAAAAGGCTATTAATGATATGCAATGAAAAATGGAGGCTCTAACTTCTAGGACAAATCAACCAGAAGAGAGAATTAGTGATATAGAAGAACAAATAATAGAGAATAAAGAAGCTGAGAAGAAGAGAGATAAACAACTACTGGATCATGAGGGGAGAATTTGAGAGACAAGTGATACCATAAGATGAAACAATATTAGAATAACTTGGATCCCAGAAGAACAAGAAAAAGAGAGACGAGTAGAAGGTATTTTGGAGCAAATTATAGCAGAGAACTTCCATAATTTGGGGAAATAAACAGGCATCAAAATCCAGGAGGGATTTTGATGAGAGATAAGATGAGAGAGAGAACCCCTCTCAAAAATCAATGAAAATAGGTCAACACCCTGTATTCTGACAGTAAAACTTACATGTCTCAGAGACAAAGAGAAAATCCTGAAAGCAGCTAGGGACAAGAGGTCTGTAACCTATAATGATAGAAACATTAGATTGGCAGCAGATATATCCACCAAGACCTGGCAGGCTATAAAGGACTGGCATGATATATTCAGAGTACTAAATGAGAAAAATATGCAGCCAAGAATACTATATCCAGCTAGGCTGTCACTGAAAATAGAAGGAGAAGAAAAAAAGCTTCCAGAACAAAAAAATAAATAGATGAAAACTAAAAGAATTTGCAAACACCAAACTAGACTTACAGGAAATATTGAAAGGGGCCCTGTATGCAAAGAGTGAGCCTAAAGTAACATATACCAAAAAGGAACAGAGATAATATACAGTAACAGTCACCTTATAGGCAACACAATTGCACTAAATTCATATATTTCAATAGTTACCCTGAATGTAAGCGGGATAAATACCCCAATCAAAAGACAGAGGGTATCAGATTGGATAAAAAACAAGACCCACTGATATGCTGTCTGCAAGAGACTCATTTTAGACCGAAAGATGCTTTCAGATTCAAAGTGAGAGGCTGGAAAACCATTTACTATGCTAATGGACATAAAAAAAAAAAAAAAAAAAAGTTGGGATGACAATCCTTATATCAGAAAAATTGGATTTTAAACCAAAGGCTGTAATAAGAGATTAGAAAAAACACTATATCCTACATAAAGGGTCTATCCAACAAGAAGATCTAACAATTTTAAATATCTATGCCCCTAACATGGGAGCAATCAATTATATAAGCCAATTAATAACAAAATCAAGGAAACACATCAACAATAATACAATAATAGTAGGGGACTTTAAAATCCCCCTCACTGAAATGGACAGATCATTTAAGCAAAAGATCAACAGGGAAAGAAAGGCTTTAAATGACACATTGGACCAGATGGACATTACAGATATATTTAGAACATTCCATCCTAAAGCAATAGAATACACATTCTTCTCTAGCACACATAGAACATTCTCCAGAATAGATCGCATCCTGGGTCACAAATCAGGTCTCAACCAGTACCAAAAGACTGGGATCATTCCCTGAATATTTTTGGACCACAATGCTTTGAAACTAAAACTCAGTCACAAGAGGAAAGTTGGAAAGAACTCAAATACATGGAGGACAAAGAGCATCCTACTAAAGAATGAATGAGTCAACCAAGAAACTAAAGAAGAATTTTAAAATTTATAGAAACAAATGAAAATGAAAACACAACTGCCCCAAATCTTTGGGATGCAGCAAAAGTGGTCCTGAGAGGAAAGCATATAGCAATATGAGCCTTTCTCAAGAAACAAAGGTCTCAAGTACACAACCTAACCCTATGCCTAAAGAAGCTGGAGAAAGAACAGCAAAGAAAGCCTAAACCCAGCAGGAGAACAGAAATAATAAAGATCAGAGCAGAAATCAATGAAATAGAAACCAAAAGAACAGTAAAACAGAACAATGAATCTAGGACTGGTTCTTTGAAAGAATTAGTTAAGTTTAATAAACTCCTGGCCAAACTTATCAAAAATAAAAGAGAAAGGACCCAAATTAATAAAATCACGAATGAAAGAGGAGAGATCACAACCAACACCAAAGAAATTCAAACAATTATAAGAACATATTATGACTAATTATATGCCAGGAAATTAGATAATCTGGAAGAAATGAATGCATTTCTAGAGATGTATAAACAAACCAAACTGAACCAGGAAGAAATAGAAAACCTGAATGGACCCATAACCAGTAAGGAAATTGAAGCAATAGCAAAAAATCTTCCAACAAACAAGAGCCCAGAGGCAGAGGGCTTCCCAGGGGAATTCTATCAAACATTTAAAGAAGAATTAATACCTATTTTCCTGAAACTGTTCCAAAAAAATAGAAATGGGAGGAAAACTTCCAGACTCATTTTATGAGGCCAGCATCACCTTGATACTAAAGCCAGATAAAGACCCCATCAAAAAGGAAAATTACAGACAAATATCCCTGATGAACATGGATGCAAAAATTCTCACCAAAATACTAGCCAATAGGATCCAACAGTACGTTAAAAGGATTATTCACCGTGACCAAGTGGGATTTATTCCTGGGTCGCAATGTTGGTTCAACATCTGCAAATAAATCATTGTGATACACTATATTAATAAAAGGAAGGACAAAAACCATATGATACTCTCAATAGATGCCAAAAAAGCATTTGACAAAGTATAGCATACTTTCTTGATGAAAACTCTTACAGTGTAGAGATAGAGGGTACATACCTCAATATCATAAAAGCTATCTATGAAAAACCCTGAGAGAATATCATTCTCAATGAGGAGAAAATGAGAGATTTTCCCCTAAGGTAAGGAACATGGCAGCGATGTCCACTATCACCACTGCTATTCAATATAGTACTAGAATTCCTAGCCTCAGCAATCAGAAAAAAAAAAAAAAAAAGGCCTCCAAATCAGCAAAGAAGTCAAACTCTCACTCTTTGTAAATGATATGATACTTTACATGGAAAACCCAAAACACTCCCCCCCAAAACTACTAGAACTCATATAGGAATTCAGTAAAGTGTCAGGATACAAAATCAATGTACAGAAATCAGTTGCATTTCTATACAACAACAAGACAGAAGAAAGAGAAAGTAAGGAGTTGATCCCATTTCCAATTTCACCTGAAACCATAAGATACCTAGGAATAAATCTTACCAAAGAGGAAAAGAATCTGTGCGCAGAAAAGTATAGAATACTCATGAGAGAAATTGAGGGATACACAAAGAACTGGAAAAACATTCCATGGTCATGGATTGGAAGAACAAATATTGTGAAAATATCTATGCTACCTAGGGAAATCTACACATGTAATGCAATCCTTATTAAAATACCACCAACTTTTTTCAAAGAAATGGAACAAATAAATCCTAAAACTTGTATGGAATCAGAAAAGACTAAATAGCCAGAGGAATGTTGAACAAGAAAACCAAAGCTGGTGGCTCTATTACAAAGTTGTAATCATTAGGACAGTATAGTACTGGCATAAAAACAGACTCACAGATCAGTGGAACAAAACAGAGAGCCCAGAAGTGAACCCTCAACTCTATGGTCAGCTAAGATTGTCCAATGGAAAAGAGATAGGCTCTTCAACAAATGGTTTTGGGAAAATTGGACAACCACATGCAGAAGAATGAAACTGGACCATTTCCTTACACTACACACAAAAATGGACTCAAATGGATTAAAGACCACAATGTGAGACAGGAATCTGCCAAAATCCTTGAAGAGAACAGAGGCAGCAACATTTTCAACCTCAGCCACAGCAGCTTTTTTCTAGAAACATTGTAAGGGAAGCAAGGGCAAAAATGAACTCTTGGGACCCAATTAAGATAAAAAAGCTTTTGCACAGAAAAAGGAAATAGCCAACAAAAACAAAATACAATCAACAGAAGGGGGGAAGATATTTGCAAATGACATATCATATAAATTCTATAAAGGACATATCAAACTCAATGAGAAAGCACAAATAATCCAATCAAGAAATGGGCAAAAGATATGAAGAGACATTTCTGCAAAGAAGACATCCAAATGGCCAACAGACACATGAAACACAACAGACACATCACTCGGCATCTGGGAAATAGAAATCAAAACCACAATGAGATACCACCTCACACCAGTCAGAATGGCTAAAATTAACAAGTCAAGGAATGGCAAATGTTGGTGAGGATGCAGAGAAAGGGGAACCCTTCTATACTGTTGGTGGGAATGCAAGCTGGTGCAGCCACTCTGGAAAACAGCATGGACGTTCCTCAAAAAATTGAAAATAGAGCTACCCCATGACCCAGTAATTGCACTATTGGGTATTTAGCCCAAAGATACAAAGGAAGTAATTCGAAGGGGCACATGCACCCCAATGTTTATAGCAGCAATTTCCACAATAGCCAAACTATGGAAAGAGCCTAGATATCCATCAATAGATGAATGGATAAAAAAGAAGTGGTATATTTATAATGGAATATTATGCAGTCATCAAAAAATGAAATCTTGCCATTTTCCATGACGTGGCTAGCACTAGAGGGTATTATGCTAAGCGAAATAAATCAATCAGAGAAAAACAAATATCCTATGATCTTACTGATATGAGGAATTTGAGAAATAAATCAGAGGATCACAGGGGAAGGGAGGTGAAAATGAAACAAGACAAAACCAGAGAGGGAGATAAACCATAAGAGACTCTTAATATCAGGAAACAAACAGAGTTGCTGGTGTGGAGGAGGGGTGGGAAGGATGGGGTGGCTGGGTGATGGACACTGAGGAGGGTATGTGCTATGGTGAACACTGTGAATTGTGTAAGACTGATGAATCACAGACCTGTATCCCTGAAACAAATAATACCTTATATGTTAATTTAAAAAATCTGAAAACAAGATTGTATACTGTAACTTAAAGGCTTAAAACTTAAGGCTATATATTGTATTTCAATAAAGCTCTTCATTAAAAAAAAAAAAAGAAAAAAAATGAAGAATCCATCTATCACCCAAATATGTTATTATTTTTACTGTATTTAGTCTCTAAATGTTCTTCCCACATTTTTTCTTAAACCTATTCCAATCACACTTTCACTTCAACCACCTGACTTAAATCATTTTGTTAATATCTCCCCATTGTTAAATCCCATTGTAAATTGTCTTTACTTTACATGAACCATCAGTAGACTTTAACATAATTGATCATTCTTTCCTGGAAATGATTTCATCACTAGTCTTTAAGGACACCAGACTTCTTCACAAATCTGTCTCCTATGCTTCTATCTTTACTTTGGCCTTGTAATTTTGTAGAACTCCAAGATACAAGTTTTTGGATCTCTTCTCTATTTACACTCATATCCATAGCTTTAAAACCAAGTGTATTTTGGATCCCTAATAACTCATATCCTGTGGTCTTTCTTAAACTCCAAACATCATCCTTTCAGTTAATTAGGCAAAAAAGAAAAAAAAAATAAGAGTCCTAAGATCTTATAACCTTTTTTTTCTTTCCTTTTATTACTTTTTTAAGATTTTATTAATTTGACACAGAGAGAGACAGCGAGAGAGGGAACACAAAAGCAGGGGGAGTGGGAGAGGGAGAAACAGGCTTCCTGCTTAGCAGAGAGTCCCTTACAAGGCTGGATTCCAGGACCCTGGGATTGTGACCTGAACTGAAGGTAGACACTTAATGACTGAGCCACCCAGGCACCCCTTAACTTTTCTTTCTCATAGTCAACATCCATCAGAAAAGTCCCACTAGTTCCATTTTCATAAGATATCCAGAATTTTACTTCTTCCACTTTCTTCCATATTGACTGTTACCACCTTGGTCCAACACACCATCATCTCTTAACCTGAATTACTTCAATCACTAACAGTTATTTTATCAAAAAGAGATCATGGATGTTCTACTCTCTAATTCTTTCATATTTTGGACATTCTGGTATCGTTATAACAGAACAAGAAATTAAGTCTTTTTTCCTTAATATAAAAATTGCTCAGTTATCTTCTAACATTGACTAAGATGTTTCTCATTCACCTCATTATTAAGTAACTTGCTTTACTCTACCTGAATAACTGAAGAACTCCTTACCAATGTGGTTAAATAACTTAAGAAGGATATAGCTTAATATTCATTATTCTATACCAAGATTTCTTTAAATAATACAATTTCCTTTGATTTCCAAACTTACTTTTCCCTTTATTTCAAAGAAATTATTAAATTATATTTTTGTTCATAATTTTTGGGTCCTCTATGGCAGAGACTCTGATAACAAATATTTGGTTCCTTTGTTTTATCTTTAACTGCTTTAATCTCTTCACTTCTTTCCTCTTTATTTGCTTTCATTATACCATACTTTCATCTGAATTAAGAATTCAAATTTGAGCAACATGTAGTATATTTTATATATATATATATATATATATATATATATATATATATATAAATGGTATATATAGACATATAAATCCATAAATCCATATGTTAGTTCTATAATTGGGGCATTCTGATATAATATTATTATATCAATGTGTGATTATCATATCTAAATAAATTTTATAGTTTCTACAGCAATTTTGTTAAAATATTCCTTTACTTGTGTAATGTCTGTTTACCCTCTAGAATCTCTGTTGTCTTTTCCCTTTATTTTTCTCTAGAAAGTTTGTTTAGTTACTATGCTACATATTTTCTTTCTCATGTTTAATATAGGCAGCTTTGTCTAGAATTTCTATTTTCTTCAACATAATGGGATAAATTTACCTTGACACTGCTCATAACCTGTTGACACCCTCTCTTGAGCTACAGTTTTGAGAACTGAAGTTTTGCTATTACATGTACTTTTGGTATTTTGAAGACGTGGGTAGAGTTTGAGTATAGTCATTTTTGAACAGGCAGGTCTCTGTTCTTTCTTTTGTTTTTAATTAAATGTCTATAGTAGAATTTACTCCACTGAGTTCAGGTGCATATTATTCTTGAAGAAGAGTCCACTTGAATTTTTGAGCATTTTCCTGGAACACAGTGACGACCCCTGGTGGTGTTTCCTGCTTCTGCTGAGGGCCTGAGATTCGGCCCGTCACATAGAATTCTGTTCTTAAGAAACTTTTTTCAGATTTTTTCTAGGCTGCCTAATTACCCTCTCAATCTGCTATCCTAAGAAATTTTGGAATGTTTTCAATTCACCCTCTTTCCTGCTTAAAGTATTTGACAGATGAATAGAGAAATGAGGATTAAACTGCATACCAGAATTAGTTATTTTTCAAATAACTTCAAAAAGTTATTTTTCACTTTGCATATATGGATGCTGCTAATGAATTCATTGTTGGTTGTGTCCGAGTATGGTGGTTGTCCATCCTCACTATATCTTCTTCTTTTCTTCCGTAGTAGTAGGACATTCATTCTATTATTGTGTATATAGCTGCTCAGGATAGAATTCACAGTTCCCGGCATCTGCTATATATATAAGTGTAGTTTGGGTCAATAAAATGGGAGCAAAATAATTTTGGGAAACATAACAGTAAGCTTCCCTAAAAGACAGCAGGCATTCTCCCTTTGCTATTTTCTCTCCTTTTCATCCCATTGTTGAATTAATATCAGGAGGTAATGAATGAAACTCCAGCTATCAATGTAGAGCCTAGGAGTCAAAAGTGGGAATAACCCTCGATCCCTGTCAGTTATCTGAACGCATCAAAATTCTCTTTCCTCACAAAATTCTCTTATGTGAGGAAAAATAAACAGTACATTGTTAAACCTACTTCCATCTGGGGTTTCTTATCACATGAAATTAAACATAATCCCAAAAGCATGCTAATTTTACCAATTTCTGTTCATCGTGTCAAGCACATAATAGATAGAGGAGATTCTGTTATCCAAATTTGTATTTCCATTATCATCTAGTGTTTATTTTTTAAGCTAACATTTGTGTGGTGACTTGTTACTTAAAAAGTATTATCATATATAGATATATAAGACTGAAAATTATATATATGTATATATATAATTTTCATTAAGGTTTCAAACTTTTTGTCATAAAGTTGATCATAGTATTTCTTTATTATGTTTTAATCTCTTCTATTTCTGTATTTCTGCCTCTGTTTTCATCAGTTTCAGTTCTTATTCCCTATTGTCTCCTTTCTTCTACTTACTCTGGTTTTATTTGGCTGTTTTATTTTTAGTTTCTCATTTAGATATTTAGCTCATTAGTTTCTCACTTAGATGCTTAGCCCTTTCATTTCAATTTTGTTACTTATATTTATATTTTTTAAAAATATCAATATTGCTCTGTCCACATATTTTGATATGAGATATTCTATCTCTTATTATTTATAGTTATAATTATTTTTAAATAATTATAATTATTATAATTATAATTAATAATTCTAATGCCCAAACAAGGGGGAAAGAACAAATTTGTACTGTTAATTGATTTCTAAACCAATTGCACTATGTTCAGAAAACGGTCTAGTGTTATAGTACTTTACCAGAAATATTTTGATACTTAATTCGTAGCCAAGAAAATGGTCAGTTTTGTCAATAATCCCTGTGTGAGCTTGATAAAACTGTTTGTTCTATAATTGTTGGTCTGCAGCTTTTGTATAAGTAGAGTTTCCATATGACTAGTTGGCCTAGGTGAATCCCAGTTTATGCTTATTGTCCCAATGTAATCACTTAGAGCTCCTCTCTCACTCATAAAATATACCATAAGCTTTTCTGTTGTAAGCATTATATTATTTGATTATCAAAGCAAATATTAATTTCAGCTGGTCAGTTATGAAATTTGAGTCTTCAGATTCTTAACAAATTTGTGGGCCATCTGAACTCCTATTAAATGAGAGAGTTCTGTTGAAACCTCCAACTATGGTGGGTGCATTTATCAATTTCTTCCTACAGTTCTATCATTTATGCTAAGAGTATTTTATTAGATACATATATATTTACAATAGTCACAGCTTGAGTGAATTTTTTTCCATTAAATTTTCTAATTCTTTTTTGTCTTTATTAGCTATTTTAGCTAAATAATAATAATAATAATAATAATATTAGTAATAATAAAATAGCCACACAGCTTTATTTTGATTTGCATTTTCTTGATTTATGTTTTTCTACTTTAAATTTTTTTGTTGTTGTTTTGTGTTTTACATGAGGAAAACAAGGCAAGTATGCAAAGGATATACCTATGTATTTAAGGTTACCCAAATAGTAAGAAACATAAAACTCAAAACCAGGTCACCTAATGTAAAACTCTCTATTGTCTTTAATGATAACCACAGATATTGATTTAATGCCCAGTTTAGGCAAAGTACTAAGACTTTGTATTAACCTGCTTATTTCCATTAAACTCTAGCACCTCCTTCAATAACTGATGGCATTAGTATATGGTAGATGTTCTAATATATAGTAAATAATAAGCAGAAAACCAAGGGAATCATTTCAAGGTATTTTCTTTCTTGTATCAGATAAACGGTGTGTTATGAGAGAAGAACAACTTTGAAACCGAAAGAAAAATTAATGGTTTTAAATATAGGTTAGATGTGCACATGATTTTTCCATTTCCAGCTGTTGTTGGTGAGCAATTTGGGTCAGCCTGTCTGCACTTTGGCACCTCTCAGATAGAAAGAACATATGTGTGTTGCTATTTTTGAAACTGCTAAGAGTGATAAGGATATTTCCCTGGTGTGAAACTCATCAGAAATTCAACTCCTTTATTTAACCTACAATCTCAGCCATTTATGAAACTACTGGTTAGATATCAGATTCTCAAATGCTATTTCTCAGAATGCTACTCAAACAGCCAGAGACCAGGGAATTAGAAGGACTCTTTTCTTTTTCCTTCCTTTCTTTTTTTTTAAGTCTATGCTTAGATTAGACTAATTTGTAATTGCAAGACTCCCAAGTCTCCTAGATTGACTCTTTTCAGCAATCATGAAGAATAACACTGCACAAAGCCTTTTCAATAAAACTGATATGTATTTACCTGTATCTGATTGTTTATAGCCTCTCAAGACTAATTTTGATTGGGCCAATGGCTCAAAAAAGGAAAGGAAAAAGAAATCTGTATTGCACACGAGAATTAACATTCTTGCTTTTTTCTGGAAAACAGCCATCACATTTACTTATTAATGGTACAGCTGCTGTTAACTTCCCAGAGAAGACAAGCTCTCAGTACAGGCCAATTGTCCCCGAGAACTTAGGAACCCTTCTATCCTGCAAAGAGGTTACAGGAGTTTCTCTTGATCACTCAAGTCATCTCATTAGGCTCCTTCTTGGACCTTAACTTAACCTTAACCTTAACCTAACCTTAATCTTCTTGGACCTTAACTCATTTACTTATTCAACAGATTTATTCACTGAGCACCTTCCATGGGCTAAGCACACTGTTTACTAAGTTCCCTGAGTATTATTCATTGTTCATCTTTCCCCACTCTAGGAAGTTACTACCCTTTATCAGATGTCCCTATTTACCTTGCTGGACTTGAACTGATATTCTTCACTCCTACTCTCAGATGTTTTAGCAGTCATCTCTTGTGTGAAAAACAACCATGTCGGTCTTGCCTCATGCAGAGTTCTTAGCAACTAGCAGAGTGCCTGGTATACAGTCGCATGTTCAATAAATACTTAGCAACTATATACATCAAAGAAGAATCTGGGGCACCTGGGTAGCTCAGTTGGTTAAATGTCTATCTTCATATTCAGGTCATGATCCTGGAGTCCACATATTAGGCTCCTTTCTCAGCGGGGAATCTTCCTCCTCTCCCTCTGCCCCTACTCCTGCTTGTGTGCATTTGCTCTCTCGTGCATGCTCTCTAATAAATAAATAAAATCTTTAAAAATAAAGAAAGAGGGGCGCCTGGGTGGCTCAGTGGGTTAAAGCCTCTGCCTTCAGCTCAGGTCATGATCCCAGGGTTCTGGGATCGAGCCCCACATCGGGCTCTCTGCTCAGCAGGGAGCCTGCTTCCCCCTCTCTCTCTCTCTGCCTGCCTCTCTGCCTACTTGTAATCTCTGTCAAATAAATAAATAAAATCTTAAAAAAAATAAAAAATAAAGAAAGATAAGAAAGAAAGAAAGAAAGAATCTTAAAACTGTTATGAACACTCATTGCTAGCTAAGAATTCAAATCCTGTCTCTTTCCCACCCCACACCTCCATGCTCCCATTTCACATATCTCCATTTTGGTACACACACCTGTGTGGCCATACCTAGAACACCTCTCCCTCACATGCTCCCTCTTTTCCATTCTCTGACTCAGTGACTCCTCTGGGATTCCCATATCTTGTCTTCTACCTGACTTCAATATCTTCCTTACAGATTCAAAGTTGTGAGAACACAAAGCTGGCTATGGAAGACAGCCAGGTCTTCTCGGAAGAAAACAGCATACTAGTGGGTATTTGACAGTGCTGCCTTTGTATATAATAAGTTATTTGACATTCAAGACTAAGGAGGTGTGTGTGGAAGAAGAGTCGGCTGCCAGAGAGGATTAATTAGCACAAAGGTCAGAGTTGTGCTGCATATATTTTTGTAAGAAACCATATCTAATTGTTAGGCAGTTAGACTGTGCTTATTTCAGACTGTTGAGATTTTTTGGTTTAATGAGACAATGCAGTCCATCTTCACAGATCGCTGACCATTGTTTGAAGCGTGATGATAACTGCATTTAAAGTTATTGAGCTTGAGTTTAAATAAATTATGCAGAGGTCAAAGAACACATATTTGGTGTTCCATAAATAGCCAGAGCTAGTGAATCACAACTTCTGAGAAAAAGAAAAAAAAATTTAAACCCTGTGTGTCACCGCTGGGTTTTTCTTTAAGCATTTCATATCTTGTAAAAATAAATTATTTCTGTAAATGACCTGACAAAATTTCTCTGTTTCTCTGACAAATTTTCAGATTATATCTTTTATTTATTTAGATAAAGACTAAGTAATACGTACAAAATTCAGCTGCCCCTACACTTTGAACTACAAGGCAAAACAATAAGAATTGAATTTACATTGAAAGAGATAGAGAAGGAAACCCATAATTAAAAATCCTCATATATTTGCTGTTTCTGTAGCTTTTTAAAAAAGTGACAGATTTGTGAATATCATCACTGTCATTTTTGTAAACTTAGTTTTAGTATCTTCCAATTTAGTATTGGTATTTAGTATTTAGTATTTCCAAAATTTAGATATTAAATACATTTAAAATAACACAATGACATTTAAGTAAAGATTATCTTAAAAGGAAAGTGAGTAAGTGGATAAGTAACCTCCAACTTTTTGCCAGACTTTATTTCAGAGGCTTCCATATATTCTCTTATTTTCTTTGTACTACAACTTTATCGTATTGGTGTCATTATTCCTATTTCAGAGGAAACTGACGCACAAAAAGGTTTAAAAAATATGCCTCAGGGGTGCATGGATGGCTCAGTTGTTTGAGTGTCTGCCTTGGGCTCAGATCATGATCCCAGGATCTTGTGATCAAGTCCCACATTGGACTCCTTATAGCAGGGAGCCTGCTTCTCCCTTTGCCTGCCACTTCCCCTACTTATGCTCTCTCTCTTTTTCTCTCTGGCAAATAAATAAATAGTTTTTAAAAATGCTTCAAATTACACAGCTAGGAAATGAGACTTCCATAACTTGAATTACAAATTGTGTGCTTCTACTGTATCACATTGTTCAAATTCCCAAATTTTACTTAGTGCTACATTCAGGAACCACTTAGGTATATGTATTCAAACAAAATATGTTAAAATTATTATTTAAGTAATATAAATATTTTAATATTGTCACTATATAATCTTATTTTAAAATATGTTTATAAAGAATGTATTATATATATATATATATATATATATATATATGGTTTACCAAAATGTCACATACAAATTTCTAACAGATGCCATAAGCTACATCACTTCATACAAATTTGTGACAGATGTCACAAGCTACATCACTTAACATCAACTCCTTTTCCTTGTTTCTTCTATAATACAGTCTAAAAAATTAAAATACTCAACTTTTTAGTGCCAATTAGTAGGAGTCGTCATGTGACTCAGTTTTGGTCAATGAAAAAATCACAACTGTGAGGATTCTGCATTTTCTGCTTCTTTTTCCTTCTTGCATGGAACAGTGATACTGGGGTTCCAGCCGTCACTACCCAGGTGTAGCTCTGGAAGTTAGAAGGGGCCCAGGCCCTGAATGACATGAATGACTCTGGTGAACTATGCCATCTGTGGATGGCTACCCTACACTTCTAGATCCACAATATAAATAAAGTTCGCTATGGACACATCAAAGAAATCTCATTTTGGTGAGAAGCAGCTTAATGAATCCCTAACTGATACAGACCTCTCTGTACTGATTTGGCCTGTATTTTCAATAGTATTTGTTATCAAAACTAAGTTTGAAGGTTAGCGTTTTGATGTGAAACTCAAGCTTAATTAACACAAACTTTTTTCTTGCTTGAAATAACTGACTTCACCTTCTTTTTCTCAAACTGGATACTTTTATCCCCAGTAATATAGTCAAATAGGTTTAACAGACTTATTTTTCATACAATCTCCTAAGACATTATCTGGAGGACTTGACTGAAATCGAGGAAAGACTAATATAGCCTAGGCAGTATCTGATCCTAAGCCAAGTTGAGTTGAATATTCTACAGTGACCCTCTCAGAAATAGATAGAGTTGACCATTAGCATGGAGAAACACAAAATTGTCTGCAATCTAGCCTGGAAATAAACTATGTTGCCCTGTGACTCTGCCTCTATTCTGAACTGTGAGTCCCTCATAACAAGTGCCTTTATGAATATTGTTCTTCAAAAATGTCTCTGGCAAGAAAAGCTTAAAGAAAGAATAACTATTGCTGGCAATAATAGGCACCATGAACAGTCCAAGAAGAACCAAAAGACTGAGAAGACCTTGATCTTCTCCAATAATGCAATTACCACTGAAATTTCTCACCTAATTTTAATTTCCCAGTTTCTACTTGTAGAAATGTGAAGTCTAGAAAAAAGAAGAGGTAATATCTATTTAGAGTGTTAGAGAAGCTCAGACTCAAAACTTTCCCCCCAAATAACAAAATATTAGATTTCCTGACTCTAGGTACAATTTACTCTTCCATTCTAAGATTATTATATGGGCAAATATTCCCTCTAATTACCTAACATAAGTTCGTTACACAAACTTTTATAGCATGATAGTGTCTACATTCAATTCCCTCATTTTTATTCCCATCAAGTTTAAATAGTGCTGTTCTTGACTCTTTAGAACCTCTTCTGAAATATCTTGGTAAATGAACTCTCCATTTCATATGGTTCAAAAATTCTTGCAGAGGGAAGGGAAGTGGAGAAGATAGGAAAAAAGAAAGAAAGAAAGAAAGAAAGAAAGAAAGAAAGAAAGAACAATGCAAACATATGAGATGAACCAACAATAGCTGGGAGCTAGCTGGGTCAACCAAAGGAACATTTTAGTCATTGTTTGAGCAACACACAAAGCGACCCTCCTCTATCATCTCTGTATTTTCAATAATTCTGTTGTAGACAAAAGAGCTTTATGTGAGCAGATATTTTGCAGAAGTAAAGAAAACAAGTAAATTTCAGGGTTAGGTCAATGTCATACATATAAGAGAGAATATAAGCCCCTTGGGAATTCAAGATTTCAATAATTTAGACTCCATTAACCATGGGTAAAACTCAAGTGACCTTAATTAACTAATAATGCACTGAAGAGCCCTCTTGGCCTTGGCCACATACATACTAGAAACAGCAAAGGAACAACTGGTTTATTTCCCCTTATAATTTACAAAATATAGGTGTTTAAAATGCATGTATGTGTATTTTGTGTGTGTGTGTGTGGAGAAACTAAAACAGAGATATCGTAGCTGTTATTTCACAGAGTACTAGATTTGAAAAAAAAAAAAAAATGTATTAACTGTCCCAGAAAGAGTTTAGATGAAATTCTTCATAGTTACTTTAAGTAGAAAAGGGTGTAAACTGAATATTTCCAACTCAGGACAACTCTGTGACTGAAAGGATATTATTTAACACCTTCTGAAAGTCCCTTATATTAACTGTTAAACTAAACAATTAAAGCATTTTTACGGGCTCAAATAAATTGATATGATAAGTATCATCTATCATTTTATGTATTGTATATGAGAGACCCAAGGACACAGGTTAAAATATTTTTTTTCCTTTAATGGTCAGAAATGTAAGAATTTCAAAAAAATAGCATGACCCAGCCTCTCAGTATGTGGTCAAGTAGACAGTCTTAAATCTCCAAAGAATATTAAATCATTGGAAAGATTGCTAAAAGATAATATATTTTTTTCCTTGGGGGTTAGAAAAGAAAATAAATTTTATCTTTTTCTAAATATTTCTTAAAATAAAAATGTAGCTATATTAATGACAAATTACATTTGATTAGTTATTACAGCTTACATTCAAAAGTAATAAGCATGAGGACTACTAAAAAGCATAGAAATAATACTGCTTTAATCACATTCATTAATAAAGGATTATTGCTTAAAGGATTAATCTAAAAACTTTTGAAATCCATATTTTAACTAATAGATAAAAGTAAATCATTGGGTCTGCTGCTATCTACTTTGCATGCACTTCTAAAAATCTGTATAAATTAGGAACATTTTCTATTGCTGTTATTGATTATTCATAAGAATGAGAACCATATCACTAATTCCTTCTCTTATCATACTTCTTCACTCCATAATAAGCAAAGGAATATAGTTAGGAAGGGAATTTTAAAATATGAAAAAACTTTATAATGGATTTTCTAAGTTAAGGAGAACCTTTTGAAAGGGAAATACTTTTAAAACAATAATCTAAGAATTGCACAACAACTTCTAATACTTGAGGTTACCTTTTCAGAAGAGAAATAATATCATAGAAGAAATACTTAATTCATCTAGAAAAAAAGCATTGCTTTTTTTTTCTTGAAACTTTTTAAAAAACTACTAGAAATAGGATAATGCAGTAATTTGTATTTCTGAAAAATTAACCTCTTCAGTATTTTGTCATTAACCTGAATTTGCTGTCCCATTTTTAAGTTTGGTCCATATTTAAGTATCACTAAAGCAAAGTCAGAGTTTTCCTACATTATTCTAAAATGTCTTTCTTAATGTAAATATCTCAAATGACAATTTACTTAAAAGGAAGTTTCTAATTATTTATGTAATTCTCTCATGAACCCAATAAATCTCAGCTGGGTTTTATGGGGCTCTTCTCCCTTTTTGCTATAACAATACACTTTGATTCTCCAAAGTAGAATACATTTTTCTCTCCCTCCTATACTCATCAGTGTTTATCAATCACTGCAATGTCAGATGCATTTATTGGGAATACCAGAGTTCTGCCTCACTCTATAAAATGAAAATATCCTTACCTCAGCACTACCTCTGTTAACTATGAGCAAGGATTTACTAAAGAAACAATAAGAGAAGTAAAAGATGATCCAGGCAGAAATGAGACAGCCACAGAACAGAGATCTTCATAGTATACATGCTCAAAAGCTAATCAGTAAATGGGCAAATTTACAAATAAATGAAAGTTAGGAAAATGTTATGTTCCCATTCCGGCACTGAGAAAGAAGATAAAAATGTTTATGGAATCCAAACTCAGAACATATTTTATAATAGAAACATTATATTAAATCACAGTTAAATGCTACCTATATTGTAGTACTCATAAATAAGTTTTTATAGAATTGTCTTGTGTTTTATCTACCACTAACTGCATTTGCTACAAAGAAATGGATCTGAGTTTCAAATAATGAACACAGGTTATATACCAACTTTATTATCGGTTGAGTACAATTAATGGGGACCTAAGAAATGCTGAAAGCCTGAACCTATCTAATAGGTATTAAATCACTAAACACAACTCTGAGGGGGTTCTCATCTGGATCTACATGGAGTAGAGCTTATTGTCATGCGGAGAGAGGGACATTCATTGTGGCTTACATGCCACTTTTCTTAACAAGATTTAGTAGACTTATTGAAAAGGCATTCCTTCAACTGCTGTATGTTCTTGGGACAATTTCTAGAAATCTTACTAGTTGTTAATTTATAATTTTCACCAGGTATGCTTGCTTCACTGGGAAGATGATCCATGAAGCACCTCACTCCACCATTCTGGAAGTCTCCTTCCTACTCTTAGTCCTGGTCCTGATCTCCAGTTTTTTTTTGCTTTCTAGATATAGGAGATGAAAGTCTCTACCTAAGCTGTCAAGGGAGGACCTCTACTTTCACACTTGATTTGTAATTACCATCTAATTGCTCTCAGCTTTTTTATTGTATTTTTTTAGGGCTCTTATCAAGCTCAGTAATAGTCACCCAACCCCACTATATTATTTTTCCCATATTCTTCAAAACCTAACTAGAGATTCAGATCAATGTTAGAATGCTATTAAGTAATAACCCCGAAGGGTGAGCACCTGTGAAAAGGAGGTGATGGAAGGAGAATGATGCAGGAAGAAGTTAAACAGAAATGAAGGCTCTGTGGCATCAGTCAACCCCAAGGTAAGGTCCAGAGCTAAAGTGGTGCATTAGACTTATAATGAGTCAAAATATCCAGCCTTGTTACACCACCTCATTCAGTCATTGAATGGGGACCATGCCTGGAAGGACATAATATTGATTGAAAGACTTTTTGAAACTACGGTAATCCCTAGGGGCTGGCAATTGAAGGTTCTTGACCAATAAGCCTTACTAAAGCAGTAAAAACAAGTCCTTGGAAACAAATCATTGACTATAAATCATGACATGATATATTACCATGTCTATCTGTAGCCCAGCTCCAAAGATGAAGGAGATTTCAAACTCTCTGAGTATCTGGCCTGAATATAAGCATTGGAAATATTCACTAAATTACCTTTCAGAACTTTGGATCTTAGAAGTGGTAAGACTTCTTCTACAAGGGCTAGGGCTTTTAGTCTGTACTATAACCAGGAAGGACATGATTTTCCCTTGTGCACTCCAACCCGAGCTTTCACTCCAAATTTACTATTAATATAAAGTTATATCTTACTGTAGGATTCAAAGTTTCAAGAAATCCACATATCTCAGCCTTATATTCATTATCTACATGTTCCCCCAGTTGATCTCATTGACACAATTATGACAAAATCATTACAGGCAAAACAGAGGCAAATTCAAATCTTCTGACTTGAAATTCTGTGGTCTGTAACTGACTCTACACTCAGAACATCAATATAAACAGAGTTCATAGGGAGACTCAGGGAGAATAGAGTAATACATTCTTTCTGAATATATGGTGCTTTCTGAATGATCCATACTTAATAGGTACACTAGAGAAAAATACATTTATTAATAATATGGCAATAATTTAGGAGACAATATCTCTTCTTTTCTCAACACACTTTTATCTACATATTGACTAAATGAAGGTTTTGTCTTAGCCTAGCAAATAGTCATTGCCCCTTTGATTCCTTGAGCACAATATTATATAAATTATAATACTGGCTTCTGTAATGGAATTTGCTAGTCCCAGAACTATATATATACTATATGTAACAAACTAATAAATCAAAGTCTTTCCGAAACTCCTTCAGCCTGAGTCATCTAAAAATGTCAAATTGAAAACATTTAAAGTGTATCTCCAATCCTTCTTATCAATCTCTTTTAAAAAATTCTTTAGGAATGCCTGGGTGGCTCAGTGTGTTAAATATCCATAACTCTTGATTTCTGTTGGGGTCATGATCTCAGGGTCATGAAATTGAGTCCCAGTTATGCTCCGTGCTCAGCAGGGAGTCTCCTCAATATTCTCTCTCTCCCTTTCCCTCTGCCCCTCCCCACCATGTGTGCTTTTTCTCTATAAAGTAAATAAATCTTTAAAAACATTCTTTAACTTGAGCTGTAATATCTCTAGGTCCTGTGGTTTTAGATACTTCTAAAGCATTTGAATCTATCTAGAGAAAAGGTATAATGTCTTCAAGTAGAGATAGTATGTCCTCTTGAAGATATGGGCATTTTAATTTTGGAGATCTTAATGATTTCAGCTGCTCTATATCTAATATGAGAGAAATAGCATCCAGTTCCTAGACTATGTACCCCAACACAGAATATATAATGCCTTCTATTTTGTTACATTTTATCAGTTATAGTATTTTTAAAGTTGTATAGGAATATTGTATCAATCTGTACAAATTCCATAGACCATGGAATCTGAGTAGAATTGACATACCTACACAGCTCCATGTGAGGGGCTTAATTGTACCAGCCAAGCAATGACTATATATAGTATAAAAATTATTAGCCTATCTCTGTCCACAATTATTTCAGTTAACATATGATTCAAGTTGGATTAATCAGAGTGAGGCATAAGAATTTGTTGATAATTAGGGGACGAAGTGTGAGTAGGGAAGCAGGTAGCCCAGATTGCTGCTGGGAGCCATCTTAAACCTGATAAGAACTGCCATTCTGAAAGTTAGAGCTATAATATCTGAACAGACTAGTGCTTATTGACATTTTAATTCTCTGAATAGCTCCTCATCTCAGCCCTTATTTACCTATGTGTAGAAAATTTCGCTTTATGATTTAAGTGAGCTTTAGTTTTCTGTTATTTGCCATTGAAAATATCTAATTTATCAAGTATTTTAATACACATCATCTATTTTTTTTTTTTACTGATTTCAGAGGTAGAATTCAGTGATTCATCATTTGCATATAATACCCAGTGCTTATTACATACATCAAGTGCTCTCCTTAATGCCCATCACCCAATTATTCCTTCTTCCCACCCACTGCCCCTCCAGCAACCATTGGTTTGTTTCCTGGAGTTCAGTGTCTCTTATTTTTGCGTCTCTCTCAATTTCCATCTTATTTTATTTTTCCTTCACTTCACCTTTGTTCATCTGTTTTGTTTCTTAAGTTACACAAATGAGTGAAATTATATGATATTTGTCTTTCTCTGACTGATTTATTTTGCTTACATTAATACCCTTTACTTCCATCCATGTCATCGTAAATGGCAAGATTTCATTCCTTTTGATGGTTAAGAAATATTCCATTGTATACCTCTGTTTCCAAAGAATTCGCCTAACAACTTGAAGGCAAAACAGAAACTGAAGTCCAGGTATTTGAATTGCCATATCTATAGACTTTCCAACTTTCCTCATTAGTCTAAAATTATTATTTTCATCTCTAATTATAACTGTAGTTCTCTTTCAAACTTGGGTATGATATCCCATCTCCCTGTGTTCTTGTCATTTCTTGGAGGAAAAAAAACAACTAAAATAACCATCTATATAAAAATGAAGTTCTGGATATTTCTCTTGAAGTTATTACTCTATTATAAAACATCGGTTAAGTATTTAATCTAAACCAGGTTATATTCAAGGGATGGGTACAAAATACCATCACAGCATAATTATTGAAGCAAGTAAATGAATATATAGTTATGGTAGGCATGTTAGGTCCTATAAGAGAGAAAACCAAAAAATGCTGTGGAGGTCTATAGGCTAGACTACACAAATTGGGAAAGGTTCGCACCAGATATACCATTTAAGCTATAGCTTGGAATGATAGAGAGGGCTTTACTTAGAGGGTTGGGAAAGACACACTAGGCATGAAGCTTAGCACAATTATGAAACTGTACTTACTTTATAAAGAAAGGGAGATAGCAGAGAGAAATAAAACCTATGATCACTTACTAAATAACTAAGATCAAATGAACACATTATACATTCTCTAAAAGGATACCAAAGGTAAAAATATATAACACATTACTGATAGTTTTATAGTCCGGTGGGAGACCAGAGGTGATACTAGAATGGAATGGAGTATATGGGACCACAGTGTGACCTGAAGGAAACTTAAAGACTCACTTACCAAGTACTATGTATTTCACTGACTTCCCACAGTGCTGGATGCATCTTCAAAACAAAATCCTGGCAGTTTTGATAAAATTTGATAAAAATTCTTACCAATGAAGTCTGATGACTTTTAAGAGCACCAGGAAGAAGAGACTCTCAGAGCCTGAAGAAAAAGAAGATATGGCCTATGTTGAAAAAGGTAGATTCCCAGAGAACCCATGCAGGAAGCAAGTGGATAGATGGTGAAGTCCTGGGGGATGGAGCACCAAAAGGGAAAAAAATGAGAACAAAGGCAATCCAAGTCATTTAATAGACTTTATTCCTAGGAAGTAATCATGGAAAGAAATAAATGGAAAGTGGTTGGTTCACACAGTTTAATGTGGAAAACTCTAAGGGCAGACACATTTTAGTGAATAATGCATAGAAAAAAAATCCCTTTTGCAACAGACAACTTCTTTTAGGAAAAGATCAAGAATAAGAGAATGCTAAAAGCAGCTACATTTAATTTTTTTCATAACATTTCTTGTTTCATAGCACAAAATTAAATAGACTCCTATATTTTGATATGGGGAGGGAGTAAATGATACAGCTGCCCCAGCAAAATCACAAATGGAAAAAAAAGTCTTTAACTGAAAAAGGCTTGTTAAGATTGGGGGTTGGCCAAGACATCCTATTCTAGGATGATTTACAGTCAGAAAACTTATCTGCAATTCTAAAACTGCAGACTTCTATTTTATACTGTAAATAAGAAGTAAACTTTGCCATAGATTTTGGAAGAAAATCACTGTTTGAGATTAAGGCTTCCTATTTATATTCACAGACCAACAGTTGGTGAAAGCTTACTGGCTAGAAGAGTATACTGATAATAATAATAATAGTTCATTGAACAATTACTCCATGTCAGGGCTTATTCTAAATTATTTACTTAGAATTTTTCATTTTATCCTCCCAACAAGATTATGAACAAGATTATCATTATCCCAAATTTATAGAATGAGATGCCCTGGGCAGGGTTTCCTCTTGCCCAATGACACACAATAAGTGTCAGAACTGAACAAGAACCAAGAAGGCAGACCCAACCTATCCTCTTCCTTTAATCTGCTACATTTTGATACTGCAGGGAAAATAATAAATGTAGTTGTGTTTAGGGCATATAAAGCAATATATTTGTGTAAAACTAGGAATCAAGAAACTTGAGTATATGATGTCTTTCTGTCACTGCCATGTTCTCTTTTTTTTTTTTTTAAGATTTTATTTATTTATTTGACAGAGATATCACAAGTAGGCAGAGGAAGCAGGCTTCCTGCTGAGCATAGAGCCTCATGCAGGACTCAATCCCAGGACCCTGAGATCACGGACCAGAGGTGAAGGCAGCGGCTTAACCCTCTGAGCCACCCAGGCGCCCCTGCCATGTTCTCTTTAGACAGATTCTTCACACCCTTCTGTCATCAGTTTTCTTACCTGCACTAAAAAGTGAGGTGAAATATTTTTAAATGGTCTAGGATTCTAAAACTATGCAAGCCATAGCTGCCTACTCACAAAGCTCTTACCTTTCAGAGTTCAAAATCAGGTATCTATCAAAATTGAGTGTCTTTCAAAATCAAGTGTCTACCTTTCATGTTTTTTTTACCCCTTTATGACATACCATAAGTAATCACAGAGTACTACATGACTTTAGCACTGATTTTCAGCCTGTATTAAATGTTTACATCTTTGCAACTGCATCTGGTTTTTTTTTTTTTTTTTCGATGTGAGTTTATTTAATTCCAGGACAGATACCATAACTTAGTGTCTTCTGAAGTAAGATGCATTCTCAAAACACTAGATCCTTAATAAAAACATAATGGGATTATGTTACTCTTTGACAACTTTAGTAGAATTCTAAAAGACAAAGCAACATTATTCAACCAAGGATTTCTATGGGGTATGAAGAATATTCTAAGGCTATTCTTATGTATGGAATGTAAATGCAACAAGAATAAGGAAATGTTGGAGGACTCTTGAAGGGAAGTAGTTATATATTCCTCAAAGGAAACATGAAGAACTCGTACACTGGCTTTGAGCATCTCATTAATTAATATTTTACTAGAAAAAATACAATACAATGAGAATACAACACACTGAACACACAGACTGCTTATAGTGATTCAATTTTAAATGTTCTATGCAACCATCATATTGCATGCCTCCCTTTTGTCGATTGGCACAGGTGTTTGTAAGATACAAAATTTGGTTATGGAGGCTATAATTCTCATCCATGTTTTGTTCTTTTTTTTTTTCCTTGGAGTTCAGGGCATATATCTTCTTTATAATAAAGGATATTTCTTGTGCTGATTTGTTTTGGTTCCTAAGGAGAAGGACACCTTTATGCTCTTCTCTCTGGGCATTTCCTATCAAGCTTTACCTCAGAGTTTTGATGCACTTTGTTTTGAGGCTTCCCTCAGAACTAGTGACTTCCAGGTATAATTTCCAAATGTGCTATTTGCATTCAGGAGCTGCCTGTGGTTATGTTTCTCCACAAGTTGACTGTTCTTGGATTGTTTTTTGTTGCTGTTTGCTTTTAGGCATTTATCAGAATAGAAGTGTTACAGATGCTTCTTAGAAGCTGAAATGGCTGCATCTTGAGGCTACAACATGACAGATGCGTCCTGGTTGCCTGTCACCCGATCTCTCATCTACAGCTAGTGGCATCCCCAAATGCCCCTAACATCCCTCCTGCATCACATAAATTAATGAAACATCAGCCCCCAAAATATGAATACGTTCTGAAACCCAGATTTAGGATACCAGAAAGGCTATTTCTTAATCATCATCACAATTCATTAACAAATGACAGCATTTCTGTGGCAACAGAAGTAAAATCCTGTTTATAAACTGTATGTTAGCCAGACTAGCTCATTCATTTCTACCATCAGAGATGCTTCTTAAATTTTAATGTTCTCTTCCTTACCTACCCTAGACCCAGTTTACTTTTATGATGAGTAGGACCTCTTGCCAAACAAATTCAACAATATTGATTGCTTTGCTTACTGGATTCTGAAAGTGCTCAATATTTGAATCCTACCACTTTATGCTGTATGTTACACATTCAATATTTTGTACACTTATACAGGGTTACATATAAGTAACTAGGAAATCCTACTAGGGATCCTTTCCCTAATAAGAATAGGAGTGTGAAGGTAAATACTATATTGTTTACTTCTTCAGTATTCTTTATACTACTTGGCATGAGTCTAAAAATATAGAAAACACCTACTAGTGTACATAAAATTTATCTCATTGGAAAACTTTAAAGATTTTTTTTCACAAGCATTCAGAATCAGTGAAAGTCCAGAGGAAAAGAAACTCTCATAAATTTGGTATAACTATAAGTTGTTGCAACCTTTCATAGAAGCATTTTGTTATTATCTGTCAAAATTTTGGGGTATGATGTATTTGAATCAGGAATTTCACTTTAAAGAATCTAGTCTCTGAGTATTATAAATCAAGCAAATGAAGATACATTACAGCATTCTGTAACAGAATCACTTTTATTAGCAATAGAAATGAAGTCACTCTGAACATACATCAGCATGAGACTGGTTAGATAATGGTATATTCATACCACAGACTTTGAAGCAATACTTTAAAAAATAAAGTATACTTAGATGTACTAAGAAAAAAGAAATTGTAGTGTACTGTTAAGGAAAAGACAACCTAAAACACAAATAAATAAACAACAAACAAAAAATATACCAAAAAATTGCAGAACAATGTGTAGTATAATCATTCTAGTAGCACAAACATACCACATGTATTTGGGGAAGCTGTAGGCATGCATATCAAATAGGGAAGGAAAGAGAAATCATTTTCATTTTGACTAACATTTTGGATGGTTTTATTCATTAATGTATTTGAATGCCTGTTATATTCCAAACAATGTGCTAGGTTGTGATTTCACTGGAATGTTTTTAACAACTACACTTTTTACTCATTTGAAATTATTTGTTTTTTAAATATGGTCTCTAACCAAAAATATTATCATGGTTCATCATATAACTATGCCTTTAAGAGTACTGAAATTTGTTTATATAGGCCACTCAAGGAAAATGGCAAGATTATATTTTAAACAAGTCAGAGCTGCAGGCATGATAGAATCCATTAAGCTTATCAAGACAAGACTATGTGAAATCCTTGAAACAAATTCCTATATCAAGGTGCATGATAGAAATCTTACATATGGATGCATATCAAGTTTTTATAGGAGTTACTGAAAGAATGCTGCCTTTCTAGCTAGACCATGGTAAAAAGTAACTAATTGCCTTAAAAATTGTCTCGAGTTTCTGCTGAGCATTACATAGACCATGGTGCCTCCAACTGGACATGACTTTAGATATTATCTTGCTGTTAATTGTGGATTAAAGTTATATATTACAGTGATAATAGTGTAACAGTTTGGAACAGACAGACATGATTCACAGCCTTTCCCTCCCACTTAGTAAAATGTGATGGGTACAGAATACTTAAAATCACTGCTTCATTTTTTCCATCAGTAAATAGAGATACTAAATATAAGTTACTTATGGTTGTGTAACAACTCCATAAGTGAATGCATATAAATAAAGGTAATGTATGTAAAACACTCAGTATAGCACCTGATACACAATAAGCAATAAATAAATATCTCCTGGTACTATTATTTATGATATTTTTGGTGACAGAATTTAGAAGGTGTGATTCTTTGGGGATTACCAATTCTTTAGAGCATCTATTCATATGTTTTATAATATTTTCCCACTAGTTTACTAGTTTCCTATTGCTGTTGTAGCAAATTGCCATGAAGTTAGTGGCTTAAAGTAACATAAATATATTACCTTTTCATTCTTAAGTTTAGAAGTCTAAAATGGTCTGCAGGTCTGCATCCCGTTTGCAGGCCATAGGAGAGAATTCATTTCTTTGCCTTTCTCAGCTTATAAAGAGCACCTACATTCCTTGGCTCTTGGCCTCTTTCTCCATCTTCAAAGCCAGCAATAGCTGGGCAAGTCTTTCCCATATTACCCTACTTTAACACACCACTACTATAGTCAAATCTCCCTCTTCCATCCTCTAATAAGTGTCCTTGTGATCACATTAGGCCTGCCTAGATAATCCAAAATAATTTCCTCATCTCAAGATCCTTAATTTAGTCACAGCTTCAAAGTCATTTTTAAAGTAACATTCACAGGTCCTTTGGATTTGGATATTAGCATCTTTATGGAGCCATTATTCAGCCTACTTCAACTAGTAAATAAATTCAGGGAAATTTGAATAGACTTGCAAATTTTCTGTTTCAAAAACTTCATCTGTCATTTATTCTGTTACTATTGTGTGAATTTTGTCTTCAGCTTCACTATAATATCTAATAAGATGGTCAGACTGTACATGTACATCAATTAGCAATTAATGAGTACTCATTGATGTAACAGAATCTATTGCTCCCTTGAGAAAGTTCATAATTCCTTACTTAACCTCATAATGTCCTTTATTGGCATCATCTAAGACTAGAAAGAAATTCTGAATCTCATTAGAACGTAAAAATTGAAAGTGACCTTAAAACCATCTTTTCAAGAATACCCTCTAGTGTGTTACATAAAATGCTAGATCTGAGAGATATAAATATATGGCTCTCAGAAAGAGATTTCATGGTCAAAAATATGTGTAAACCACTGTATATTATATACCCTATTCTGAGATTAAAAATTAATATGATTATATTATCATGTTAATTAACCTGATAGGTTTTGAAAAAATAAATCTATTTTTTAGAAGTTCATAGATTTTATAACTACACAGAATTTATTTTTTCCTTTTGGGTTCTTTTTTCCAGAATCAGTGAAAGTAAGTCCATTGGACATCACTATGGGAAAATGACTAATCCAGTACTTCTCAACTGTTATTTCTGGGCCAGCAACATCAGCACCAACAAAGACCTTGTTAGAATCCAATCTGTTTGCACAGCTGAGCATGCTCAGTTCCAGAGTTTACGAGCTCCCTCTGCCTCTGTAGGTCAAAGCTTTACTTTGGGTAATGTCATACCTTAGGCATACCAAATCTCAAATTATTCTGCCATTTGATTATCAACTTTTCCTGATGTTCCACAGTGACACCCATTTCCAACACTGGGCTCATAGCAACAGGCTGTGTAGTTGTTCATCCTGTAGAGGATTTATTCTCTTATGCTCCTGCTTTGATTCTGTATCTCTAGGTAGCATTTACAGCTTGAATAGACATAGAACATCTTAATACTGCTCCTGTCCCTACTCTAAGACAAATGTTAGATCAAACTATTGTTTTCTTATGTGCAAGAAGTCTTTTCACATCTTTTATCTAAGAAATGGTTTGGAAAAACCCCATGGTTCTTCTCTGTAACTTCCTTACCTTTGTGAACAAAAAAAAAAAAAAAAAAAAAAAAAAGGCCACTAAAACCAAAAACTTTTTAAAATCATTGTACAAATTCCTTTGTTAAATTACCTACACTTTGCTGTCATACTGTTTTCTCTTCAATATGATGGTACAAGAACAATGTTAAATGAAGTAGGTAGTATTGCAGGGGAGAAGTGCAAATCACAGAAGTAAAAAGTTAGAATATTTATAATTTTGATTGAGTTGAAGTTTATTTTTATAAGGAAGACTTTTCTTCCCTAAAATTGTTTCTGGAATGGCAAATTGTTCCCATTACTAAAAGTTGAAGTTGTTAAGGGGAAAAAAAAAAAAAAAGCCTGCTCAGGAAATAATCTAGGATCCTAAAACATTACTAACATACAATTAGAGGGAAAAAGTTAATTAATCAAGCAAGAAGGATAAGGAAAACAAATTTTATAAAAAAGGAAAGAATGTAAATTTAAATTTGAGTTAAGAATTATCACTGGCATGGGATGCCTGGGTGACTCAGTTGGTTGGATGACTACCTTCAGCTCAGGTCATGATCTCGGAGTCCCAGGATCAAGTCCTGCATCAGGCTCCCAGCTCCATGGGGAGTCTGCCTCTCTCTCTGACCTTCTCCTTGCTCATGCTCTCTATCACTGTCTCTCTCTCCAATAAATAAATAAAATATTTAAAAAAAAAGAATTGTAACTGGAAAAGATTTTTAAAATATATAAGGAAGAAAGTTGATAAAAAAATTTTATTTGGGTGAATTTTGTGATGATGGTCATGATGGTGGTCGTTTTGAACCTTAAGAAAGAAAAGATAACAAGGTAAGCAGAATCTGTTGGAAAGAAAATATCGAAAAGAAAGCTTTTTTTGGAATTTTTAACTTTTTTTAAGTTTTTAAAAATTCATTTCTAGAGAATGAGAGAGTGAGACAGAGTGAGCAGGGAAGGGTCAGAGGAAGAGGGAATCTTAAGCTGTCTCCACACTCGGCATGGAGTCCAACATGGGACTTGATCTCACAACCCTTAAATCATGACCTGAGCTGAAATTAAGAGTCATTTTCTTGGGGCGCCTGGGTGGCTCAGTGGGTTAAGCCACTGCCTTCGGCTCAGGTCATGATCTCAGGGTCCTGGGATCGAGTCCTGCATCGGGCTCTCTGCTCAGCAGGGAGCCTGCTTCCTTCTCTCTCTCTCTCTCTCTCTCTGCCTGCCTCTCAGTGTACTTGTAATTTCTCTCTGTCAAATAAATAAATAAAATCTTTAAAAAAAAAAAAAAAGAGTCATTTTCTTAACTAACTGAGCCACACCAGGCACTTTGGAATTTTAAAATTTGTATTTCTTATAATCATTGGTGTTCTGCCTTTCCAATTATATGTAAGTTGAACAGAAGAAAGGCAAGACTTCTTTAGCCATTTATGAGAATGTAGTTCTGCTAGTGTGATTTCCCCTCTGCTGTCACAAGCTGAGAGGATATATTTCCTCTGAATAAATTTAAGAAGCCTGGCAGTAACATGAGTGAATGGCAATAAATAATATTGTCACCTGCACTTAAATGGAATTTCTGGTGTCTTGTTTTTCATTGCTGTCAGTAGTGTATCTCTCCTTAAGATAATATTTCATCAAACTTATAATGAAAATGATAATGTGGCCAAAGTTTATTTGCAGCATAACTTTCTATCCAGTTGGGTTGAGTTTTTGTTGTCATATTAATCAAACACAAAATTGAAACTCTTCAAAAATACTTTTCCAAAATAAATACTTTTAAAAACATATAAAGAGACAAACTTTAAAGCCACAACATTTTTTCAGTATAATATCAGCTAAAAGAATGCATTTTGGGGGTGCCTGGGTGGCTCAGGGGGTTAAAGCCTCTGCCGTCGGCTCAGGTCATGATCCCATGGTCCTGGGATTGAGCCCCACAACAGGCTGTCTGCTTGGCAGTCTCTCTGCTTGGCAGGGAGCCTGCTTCCCCCAACCCTCTCTGCCTATTTGTGATCTCTGTCTGTCAAATAAATAAACAAAATCTTTTTAAAAAAAAAGAATTTTGGTGAGTCACAAAATTTTCATGAAAACAAAGACCATATGGCCATATCTACCAAAATGAAATTCAATTTCCTCCAAAGGAATTTTTCAGAAAAACTAAAATGGTCAAGAAAAGTAAATCTCTAGACACCCCATCTTCATATAAATTGGAAATATACAAAAGATTCCATTTTGTTAAAAATAGTTTTGGTTTTAATAATTCTAAATTTTTTTCAAACAAACATGATGGTAAAAATGCTGCCTTTTATTAGATAAAATTCAAAGAATAGCATACGGTATGCTCAATATTGAGTTTGTAGTCATATTTCATATTTATAATTTATATCAGGACCATATTTTATAGGTATGTGACAGAATCAATTAGGATTATTGGTCATAAAAATTATTTATAGGGTGAAAGGAAAAGAATACTGTTAGCACAGTATAAAAGCATACAAAATTAATTTCCACGCTTATTCATTGTGTGAATCTTAGGTGAGTTATTTAAACCCTCTTAGTGTCTTCTTCTATAAAATGGGTATAATAGAAGTACCTACTTCATAGGGTTGCTACAAAGATTAATAAGTTAAAATTTATAAAGTACTGAGATGAGATCTAGCATAAAATAAATTCCCGATAAATATTTATTAAATGAAATAAATAAATAAGTGGGACAAGACAAGTTGGGGACAACCGCCATTTCTTATTTCAAGATATTTGTAATGGTGTCTCTAATAATTAAGCACTGTTATCCAAGAGTAAAAATGTCATTCTTGGGTGAGACAAGATGGCGGGGAAGTAGGAGGAGGCACTGTTTCAACCTGTACCCTAAAGTGAGCTGATTACCTACCAAAGAACTCCGATCACCCATAAATCAGCCTGAGATCAGAATTATACATGTCTGGATCTCTACAAGGGCAGAAGACGCCAGTGGGCAGGTAAAGCAGAGTGGGAACATTGAACTGATATCAGAAGATAAGCAAAAGGGGGAGGGAGCCACCAGAGGCGACCAATTGGAAAGTAATACCCCCAATACGAGTGAGAGTGCCCTGCGTCTGGGGACCAGCATTAACTTGGAGTCTGGTTGAAAGCACTCAAAAAGAGCAAAGGATCATGGGGAGAAATTGTGGGAATCAGGGCAGTTAGGGACAGGGGCTTAAGTCTCCGGACCCAGAACAGCCACCCCTGGTGCTGAGCCAGAGAGAGTTCAGCGGAGAAACCAGGTCTTGGTCCCTGAGCCACCAACGCGCTTGAGAACTCGTGGAGTCCAGCTCCCGAAAGGGGCTGGGAGTCTTGCCAGCCAGCAGAAACATAGCCATTTTGCAGTCCCCATGCTCGTGCTGTGCAGCGCTATCAGAGCCCGAGATGTGTGCGCCCGACACCCTCCTCTGAGAGTGGTGCGCGAAGGCACCAGCCCAGCGCTCTGGGAACTGGAAAGACCGGGCCAGCAGGAAAATCTCAGTGTGTTATAGCTGCTTGGAACCTCTCTGGCAGTCTGGAGCTGCCCAGACAGCCACTGCTGTCATTGTTTTGGGTACAAGCAGGAGTTCCTGTGTCCCCAGGGACCATGACTCAGAACCTGCTCTGCCAGCGGCAGAGGGGAAAGTTACTTGCTCTGCAACACCCAAAGGGGAACAGACTAAGACTTCTCTCTGAGAGGGAGGTCCGGGCACAGTTTGCTTTCCTCTAAACCTCCAAAAACCATCAAAAGCTGACAAGGCGAGAGGAAAAAAAAAAAAAAATAAATATAAATATAAATATTTTATATATATAAATATATATATATATATATATATATGAACAAACAAACATAAAAACCTCCAAAGAACAAAAGCCTGAAAAACCGGTTTCCTCAGAGCCCACCCCCTTGAGGAGGGTGGGAGGACTTAACTCAGGGAACATTGCCTGAAAACCCACGTGGCAGGCCCCTCCCCCAGTAAACCAAGCAAGAAAAAAAAAAAGATGACAAGAGAACAACCACAACTACATAAATACAACTTTTATTTTTAATTCGTTCTCACTATTCTTGTTCATTTTATATAGATAGATATATAGATAGATAACTTTTTAACCTATTTACCATCACAATGAGATGTCCAGTACATCAAATTCCATAATAACTTTTTAACCTGAACTTTTTGATACATATACCCGTGTTTTACTTTTGCTTTTCTATTTTTTATATTTTTAAATTTTAGTTTAGTTTAGATTATGCTTTTTTATTTTTATTTTTTAATATTTATATAGAGTTAAACTTCAAGGTGATCCCCTTTCCCCACTCAATGCTACCCCTATAGGTAAACCAATTTTTAATCCCCCTTTATCTTAGGAAAGTTGAGTCCTTTAACAAAGATATCAAGATACATCCAGGAAGAATCAAAATAAACTTCCTCACCCACACTGAGAATTTATAACCACTCTCCCATCTTTTTCTTCTGCTAGCGTTTCTGTGTATTTGTGTTTGTCCTGATAGTATATAAATCTTATATTGGGGTTCTTTTTGACGAGGTTCTTTATATATATATTTTTTTTTCTCTTGTCATATAATTTTATCAGTCTTTTTGTTTGTCTGTTTTTGTTTGTATACTTCATAAATCTTACATTGGGACCCATTTGGGCTGAGCCTTCTCTTTTATCTTCCCTTTTTTTCCTGTCTCTCTCTCTTGCTCTCTCTTTTTTTTTTCTTTTTCTTTTCTTTTTTCTCTCATTTGGGACTCCTGATTGCTCAGAAGTGTTCCAGGGTGCACCTTGACTGCGCCATGGTCGATACATCCAGCTACATCCTTTCAGCCATCTCTCACCAAAATGACTGGGAGGAGGAATGCCCAACAGAAGAAAAATTCAGAGGATGGGCTTTCTGCCACAGAGATAATGGCTATCAACATAGACAATATGTCGGAAAGGGAATTCAGGCTAACAATTATCCAGGCAATAGCTAGGTTGGAGAAAGCCATGGATGACAAAATGGAACTGATTAGGGCAGAACTGAAAGCCACCAGGGATGATGTTCACAATACTCTCAATGAGTTCCAATCTAATCTAAATTCTCTAAAAGCTAGGGTAACTGAGACAGAAGATAGAATTAGTGATCTGGAGGACAAACAGATAAAAAGAAAGGATCAGGAGGAAGCCTGGAACAAATAGCTTAGAAGCCACAAAAACAGAATCAGGGAAATAAATGATGCCATGAAATGTTCCAACATCAGAATTATTGGAATCCCTGAAGGGGAGGAGAAAGAAAGAAGTCTAGAAGATATAGTGGAACAAGTTGTTCATGAAAATTTTCCCAATCTCACAAATGGAACCAGTGCTCATGTACTAGAGGTAGAACTGTTTTCCCCCAGAACATAGATTCTTGAAAGTCCTCCAGACACCTGATAGTAAGAATGAAGAATTATAATTGTAGGCAGGCCCTCTTGAAGATAGCTAGGACAAAGAAGTTCCTTACATACAGAGGAAAGCCCATCAGAATAATGTTGGACCTGTCCACAGAAAACTGGTAAGCCAGAAAGGGCTGGCAAGATATATTCAGGGCAATAAATGAGAAGAACATGCAGCCAAGAATATTTTATCCAGCAAGACTGACATTCAAAATGGATGGAGAGATAAAGAGTTTCCAAGACCGGCAAGGCTTAAAAGAGTATGTGACCACCAAGCCAACACTGCAGGAACTATTAAGGGGGGTTCTATAAAAAAGGAAAAATCCTAAGAAAATAATTGAACAGAAATATAGAGACAATCTACAGAAAGAAAGACTTCAAAAATAACACGATGTCAATAAAAACATATCTATCAATACTTACTCTTAATGTGAATGGCCTAAATGTGCCCATAAAATGACACAGGGTTGCAGATTGGATAAAACAACAGGACCCATCCATATGTTGTCTAAGAGACCCATTTTGAACCCAAGGATACACCCAGACTGAAAGTGAAGGGATGGAGAAGCATCTTTCATGCCAATGGGCCTCAAAAGAAGGCTGCGGTAGTGATTCTCATATCAGATAAATTAGATTTTAAACTAAAGACTGTAGTCAGAGATACAGAAGGATACTACATAATTCTTGAAGGGATCATCCACCAAGATGATCTAACAATTGTAAATGTCTATGCCCCCAATATGGGAGCAGCCAATTACATAAGAAAACTATTAATCAAGATAAAGAGTCATATTGATATGAATACATTAATAGTAGGAAATCTTAACACACCTCTCTCAGTAATAGACAGATCATCCAAGCAGAAAATCAATAAAGAAACAAGAGCATTGAATGACACATTGGACCAGATGGACCTCATAGACAAATACAGAACATTCCACCATAAAACAACAGAACACTCATTCTTCTCAAGTTCACATGGAACCTTCTCCAGAATAGACCACATACTGGGTGACAAATCAGGACTCAACTGATACCAAAAGACTGAGATTATTCCCTGCATATTCTCAGATCACAATGCTTTGAAACTGGAGCTCAATCACAAGAAAAAGTTTCGAAGGAACTCAAACACCTGGAAGCTAAAGACCACCTTGCGTAAGAATGCTTGGATCAACCAGGCGATCAAAGAAGAACTTAAACAATTCGTGGAAACCAATAAGAATCATGACACTTCAGTCCAAAACCTATGGGATATAGCAAAGGCAGTCCTAAGGGGGAAATACATAGCCATCCATGTCTCCCTGAAAAAAAATAGAAAAATCCAGAATACATCAGCTGTCTCTACACTTTAAAGAACTGGGGAATCAACAACAAATAAAACCAACTCCACACATAAGAAGGGAAATAATCAAGATTAGAGCAGAGATCAATGAGGTAGAAACTAGAGAAATAGTAGAAAATATCAATGAAACTAGAAACTGGTTTTTTGAAAGAATCAATAAGAATGGTAAACCATTGGCCACACTAATCCAAAAGAAAAGAGAGAAAGCTCAAATTAATAAAATTATGAATGAAAGGGGAGAGATTACGACTAACACCAAGGAAGTAGAAACAATCATCGGAAGTTATTCTCAACAGTTATACATCAATAAGTTAAGCAACCTAGATGAAATGGATGCATTCCTGAAAAACTATAAACTCCCAAAATTGAACCAGGAAGAAATCGACAACCTGAATAGACCGATATCTAATAACGAGATTGAAGCAGTGATCAAAAATCTCCCAAAACACAAGAGCCCAGGATCTGACAGATTCCCTGGGGAATTCTACCAAATTTTCAAAGAAGAAATAACACCTATTCTCCTGAAGCTGTTTCCAAAAAATTAAAGCAGAAGGAAAACTTCCAGACTCTTTTTATGAAGCCAGCATTACCCTGATCCTCAAACCAGGCAAAGACCACACCAAAAAGGAGAATTTCAGACAAATACCACTTATGAATATAGATGCTAAGATTCTCAACAAGATCCTAGCAAACAGGATCCAACAGCACATTAAAAAGATTATCCACCATGATCAGGTGGGATTCATCCCTGGGTTACAAGGATGGTTCGACATTCACAAATCAATCAGTGTGATAGAACAAATTAATAAGAGAAGAGAGAAGAACCACATGGTCCTCTCAATTGATGCAGAAGTAGCATTTGACAAAATACAGCATCTATTCCTGATTAAAATCCTTCAAAGTATAGGGATAGAGGAAACATTTCTGAATTTCATAAAATCTTTCTGGGAAAGACCCACAGCAAATATCATACTCAATGGGAAAAATCTCCCAGCCTTCCCGTTGATCAGGAACACGACAAGGATACCCATTCTCACCACTCTTGTTCAACATAGTATAAAAAGTCCTAGCAACAGCAATTAGACAACGAAGAGAAATAGAATGTATCCAAATTGGCAATGAAGAAGTCAAACTCTCTCTCTTTGCAGATGACATACTTTATATGGAAAATCCAAAAGATTCCATCCCCAAACTACTAGAACTCATATAGTAATTCAGTAATGTGGCAAGATACAAAGTCAATGTACAGAAATCAGTGGATTTCTTATACACAAACAATGAAAATACAGAAAGGGAAATTAGAGAATCGATTCCATTTACTATAGCACCAAGAACCACAAGATACCTGAGAATAAACCTAACCAAAGAGGTAAAGGATCTGTACTTGAAGAACTACAGAACACTCTTAAAATAAATTGAAGAAGACACAAAAAGATGAAAGACCATTCCATGCTCTTGGATCAGAAGAATAAACATTGTTAAAATGTCTATACTGCCTAGAGCAATCTATACTTTTAATGCCATTCTGATAAAAATTCCACCAGTATTTTTCAAAGAGCTGGAGCAAATAATCCAAAAATTCGTTTGGAATCAGAAGAGACCCCAAATTGCTAAGGAAATGTTGAAAAACTAAAATAAAACTGGTGGCATCATGTTACCTGATTTCAAGATTACTTCAAAGCTGTGATCACTAAGACAGCATGGTACTGGCATAAAAACAGACACATAGACCAGTGGAACAGAGTAGTGAGCCCAGATATGGACCCTCAACTCTAAGGTCAAATCATCTTCAACAAAACAGGGAAAAAAATATACTGTGGAAAAAGGATAGTCTCTTCAATAAATGGTATGGGAAAATTGGACAGCTATATGTAGAAGAATGAAACTCAACCATTCTCTTACACCGTACATAAAGATAAACTCAAAATAGAAAAAAGACCTCAACATGAGACAGGAATCCATCAGAATCCTAGAGGAGAACATAGGCAGTAATCCCTTTGATATCAGCCACAGTAACTTCTTTCAAGATATGTCTCCAAAGGCAAAGGAAACAAAAGTGAAAATGAACTTTCGGGACTTCATCAAGATCAACAGCTTCTGCACAGCAAAGGAAACAGTCAACAAAACAAAGAGGCAACTCATGGAATGGGAGATGATATTTGCAAATGACAGTACAGACAAAAGGTTGATATCCGGGATCCATAAAGAACTTCTTAAACTCAACACACACAAAACAGATGATCATATCAAAAAATGGGCAGAAGATAGGAACAAACACTTCTCCAATGAAGACATACAAATGGCTATCAGACAAATGAAAACATGCTCATCATCACAAGCCATCATGGAGATTCAAATTAAAACCACATTGAGATACCACCTTACACCAGTTAGAATGGCCAAAATTAGCAAGACAGGAACAACATGTGTTGGAGAGGATGTGGAGAAAGGGGAACCCTCTTACACTCTTGGTGGGAATGCAAGTTGGTGCAGCCACTTTGGAGAACAGTGTGGAGATTCCTCAAGAAATTAAAAATAGAGCTTCCCTATGACCCTGCCATTGCACTCCTGGGTATTTACCCCAAAGATACAGATGTAGTGAAAAGAAGGGCCATCTGTACCCCAATGATTATAGCAGCAATGGCCACGTTTGCCAAACTGTGGAAAGAACCAAAATGCCCTTCAATGGACGAATGGATAAGGAAGATGTGATCCATATACACTATGGAGTATTATGCCTCCATCAGAAAGGATGAATACCCAACTTTTGTAGCAACATGGACGGGACTGGAAGAGATTATGCTGAGTGAAAAAAGTCAAGCAGAGAGAATCAATTATCATATGGTTTCACTTATTTGTGGAGCATAACAAATAACATGGAGGACATGGGGAGATGGAGGGGAGAAGGGGATTGAGGGAAATTGGAAGGGGAGGTGAACCATGAGAGACTATGGACTCTGAAAAACAACCTGAGGGTTTTGAAGGGGCAGGTGGTGGGAGGTTGGGGAAGTCAGGTGGTAGGTATTAAGGAGGCACGTATTGCATGGAGCACTGGGTGTGGCGCAAAAACAATGAATACTGTTACGCTGAAAAGATATATAAAAAAATAAATTAATAAAAAAAAGTTTAAAAAACTTTTTAGAAAAACTTTAGAAAATTAGTGCATTCAATAAGAATGAGTTTAATAGGGCGCCTGGGTGGCTCAGTGGGTTAAGCCGCTGCCTTTGGCTCAGGTCATGATCTCAGGGTCCTGGGATCGAGTCCCGTATCGGGCTCTCTGCTCAGCAGGGAGCCTGCTTCTCTCTCTCTCTCTCTCTCTGCCTGTCTCTCCATCTGCTTGTGATATCTCTCTGTCAAATAAATAAATAAAATCTTAAAAAAAAAAGAATGAGTTTAATATTAATAATAATTTGCACCTAACTGATAACCTCGCGAAGTTAAAAACATGAGAGTTTAAAAGCAAAAGAAGAAAATCTTATGTATTTTTCAAGATGACTTTTGCATTACGTATAATAAAGGATTCTTCAAGATGAAAATTGTATTCAAAGTAATTACATTTACATGACATACAGCAGAGTAAACAATGAAACAAATGCAAGTGCCCAAAGTATGGGCATAGGACATAATGCTAACTCTCAAAGGGCTAAACATTAAGTAAGTAGATAAATAAATGATGTAAGAACTCATGTATGAAGATGACCCCAAACTGAAAAACTGAAATTTCTCCATTTCACATTAATCTAAACTAGCAACTAGTTATCAGAATTACTAGGAAATCTAGAATTATTGTTGTTGTGTGGTTCGCTGGGTCATGGAGTGAGGGAGAATCTAAATGGAGCTTTCCATCAAACAATATTTAAATTATCACTATATCATATTGTAAGAAATATAATGAATACACAAAGAAATATACCTCATTAAAAGTCAATCCCTTGGGCGCCTGGGTGGCTCAGTGGTTAAGCCGCTGCCTTCGGCTCAGGTCATGATCTCGGGGTCCTGGGATCGAGTCCCGCATCGGGCTCTCTGCTCAGCAGGGAGCCTGCTTCCTCCTCTCTCTCTCTCTGCCTGCCTCTCTGCCTACTTGTGATTTCTCTCTGTCAAATAAATAAATAAAATCTTTAAAAAAAAAAAAAAAAGTCAATCCCTTAAGTGATGCATTTACTTAATTTATGAGCACCAGAATTTTGATTGCAAAAGTCAGTTCAAACAGCAATGTCTATAGAACAATGATGGGAGGGGTCTTTGACTTGCAATTTGAAAACAACTGGATGACGATTTAAGAAAAATTAGTTCATCCAGTATGGCTGCAGGCATGGATAGTCTGTATGTGGATCCCTGCAGGAACTGATATTTTGATAGGCTTATAAAAACAATGAAACTTTGGATATTGGCAAGAGTATCTAAAGTCATGGACAACAGACTTGAAAAGGAATAAAGAAGGGCCTCTACCATTGGGGAAATAATTCCACTCTTTTTGTACTTGAAAAATATTTGGTCTAGTGGAGTAAAAGAAATTTTTCATGATATTTTTGCATTGTTGCATTGATATTTTCAAGAACAGTGATTTTTAGCCATTGTGTCAAATTGCTCTTGGTATCCTTGAATATATGATAGGTCTACTGGCATATTTTAACAGGCATGTAATATTCTTTTTAACTGTAACTGAAGACACAAGGTGTTATGGTGATTTCTTTCAGATAAAACACTGGGTTAAAGAAAGAAACAAAGCTTAAGTTCAGGTCAAATCCAAAAAGAACATGTGTTTATGATTATAATCAAGAAATGTAACTAATAATATTTTAAGAAAATGAATTCAGGAAAATAGAATTTCAGCTCACTATGTTGAAGGGGTAAGTAAATGAGGAAAGTGATAATTTTTGATCCTTTGAGCCAATCAAAAATACATTTATTGTATACAATGAGGGCGTAAAGAAAAGTCAGGACACATTATTGAAAATTAGAAAACAGATCCTTTTAGTGGCAGAAACTTTAGCAAAACCGTCATCAGCAGTAATGTGCAATATAGAAAATATACCTAGTTATAAGAAGATCTCCAGACAGAATATTGTAATTACTTCCTGGATTGATTCTTCTTGCTGTCTATGATAAAATGTGTGAGGAGAGAAAGAAACTGAAGAATCACTTGCTAAATACAAATGATCCAGGGCTCTTGTCATAGCCACTTTCGGCTGTCATAACAAAGTACCATAGACTGGATTACTTAAACCCAGCAGGAATTTATTTTACTGGAAATCCAAGACTAAGGTGTCAGCATAACTGGGCTCTGATAAAAACCTCTTCTGGATTAAAGATTTCTAATTCTCATGTATCCTCACATGGCATAAGGAGTGCTAAAGAGTTCTCTGAGGTTTCTTTTATAACAGCACTATTCCCATTCATGAGGGCTCCAACTTCATGACCTAATCACCTCCCCAGGTCCCCACCATTTAAGACCATTACATTGGGGGTTAGGATTTCCACATATGTTGAGTATGTATGTGGGGGGCACAGATCATTTGTCTCTTTAGTTCACAGACTTGAGATAAAGAAAGAAACCTTGATAATCTATATACCCAAAGAAATGAATTCAAAGATTCTTATTTGTATACAGATTTGAGATGATGAGATTTTATATCTGAAGCCTTAACCTGTTTAAAAATATGGGACCTTGGGGAAGTCTGGGGGAAAGTGAATGCATTATAAACATGAGAGATATGCAAATAATTATGATCGTTTTAAAACATAGCCTAGAAATCCTTTGACACTCTTCCTATCAAGATTTGGGATCATATCCCCTCACAATAAATCCAACCTCTATGACTAAGCAATAGAATAATGTGGAATTGATGCTATGCTAGTTTCTAGGCCTTAAAAAACTGGCACCTACCATATTTTGTTGTTTGAGATACTTGCTCTTAAAACCTAGTTACCAGTCTGTGAGGATGCAGCCTATGGAGGGGCCCACACAGTGAGTGATGTGGACAGTACCAAGGCTCCTAACTCTCAGTCTGAGCTGGGCTCATGATCGTCAACCAGTACCAATCTGCAACGTATGTGAGTAAATCAGCTTAGAAGTGAAAGCTCCAGTACCCCGTTGAATGGTCCCAGGTAACATCATTTAGAAAAGAAGTGAGCTTTCTCTTCAGAACCTGCCCATATTGCAATAACTGTGATTTATTTATGTAGTGACAACCAGGATAGTAACTATTACCAAACAAATAATTCTGAGCATATGAAGATGTTTCACTAATAAAATTATGAGCACTACAGAGGAAAAAGTTGTTTTTTAAAGCAAGTAATCTGTCTAGAAGTTCACACAATCCAGGCCAGGTCTCTAATAAAATAAAGAATCTCTGGAAACTGCCTCTTTTTCTTTTAAATGAAAGAATACTAAACTTTTTTTTTAATTAATTCAAAGTTCAAAGTGAATCATCAAAATAATGATAAAAAAGAAAAAATACTAGGGGTGCCTGGGTGGCTCAGTGGGTTAAGCCTCTGCCTTCGACTTAGGTCATGATCTCCGGGTCCAGGGATGGAGCCCTGCATCAGGCTTTCTGCTTAGCAAGGAGCCTGCTTCTCCCTCTCTCTCTGCCTGCCTCTCTGCCTATTTGTGATCTCTCTATCTGTCAAATAAATAAATAAAATCTTTAAATAAATATTAATTCCTATATCCTTGTTGTTTAAAAGGACTGAGTCTGATTCAAGTTTTTATAGAATAACTAGTTTCTTATAGAATAACTAGTTTTTATAGAATAACTAGTATTGGAAACAAACTGGATTTATACTGGTGACATTCAAGCCAAATATCAACCAGTTTCCACCGCAATCAGGAAACCACAGAAAAGTACAACTCTTATTTTTTTACAACATTGTTTTAAAATAGTCCATAAAAATAAAAGACAATTTTTCGTCCTTGTAAAATGATAACAAAACAATGTCACCTTTCTAGTGTTTCCTCTCCTTCATTTCTTCCTTCTTTTATAATTCATCAAAAAAGTTAGAAGTTACTATATATCCTCAAAATCTAGTTGGAGAGCAACCCATTTGCTTTTCAATCTATTAACTTTTACAATTAAGTTTCAGGTAGAGAATATACTTTGAAGTTGTAAGTACATTATTCAACCAAAGATTATTCTATAAAATGTTAATATGTTTACCATTTTTCAGTGAATATGGGATATTTGGCTTATTCTTTTGGGGACCATGTTTCAAGTTGTATAGGGAAATTACTTCGTTTCTTGCTGAGCAAGAACACTTGATATGTGTCTCCTGGAAAGTGTGCAATTTACCCGTCCCAGTTGGAGGGCAGCTACCATGTGATCTGGGTTATAATCTTAGCCATCTGAAATTAACTCTGCTATTGACCAGACCTTCAGAAGACCTGACAAGAATCACTTGATTTAAAGCTCTTTTGAATTATTTTCAAGCCAGTGGCCGAAGGACAGATTACAACAGATGAAAGGACTTTTTAACCAGTGTAATCTCCGAACCAACAATCTGCACTTTAAGTGGGCTCAGTGTATGCCTGAAAAAAAAATGAATTAAAATTAAAATTAATTTAGGGGCACCTGGGTGGTTAAGTGTCTGTCTTTGGCTCAGATCATGATCCTGGGATCCTGGGATCAAGCCCCACATCAGGCCCCCTGCTCAGTGGGGAGCCTACTTCTCCCTCTCCCCTCTAACCTCTGCTCATGCTCTCTCAAATAAATAAATAAATAATTTTTCAAAAATTAAATTAATTTTAAAAATGAATTAAAATTCAAAGGAAATAGGCATTGAGATAATTTAGAAATTCAGGCAGGCAACATCAGAGTTTCTTCCATTACTAAAGACATCCTCTAAAACAAAAATATTATTCCTCCTAAAGCTTATATAACACTGGTTATGGGATAATTTAACTATTGTCTGAAAATACTTGATTACTGACATAGCTGGTACACTAAGACACTTTTGTCTTTTTTTTGAAGTGGAGTCTGCATGAGCTTTAGAGGAAAATAATCCCAGACTGAAGCCAGAACTCTTCCATGTAGCCAAATGAAGCTTGGAGCAGTCACTTAAATTCTGAGTTTCAGTTTTCATGTATAAAACAGATAATAACATTTGATTTTAAAAATTAGTGATAACATAATGAGTATAAAACACTGGGCAGACCATCTGCTACCTAAAAAGTAGTAGTTATTACTGTGATTATATGTAATATGTAAGAAAAATCTTAGCCTGCTCCAGGACAAAATCAGCCCCCACAGACCCAGCTTCCAGATATACCACAACACCAGGATGAATCCAGGGCTCCAGGCTCCAGTTCCACACCAGAGCTAGAGAAGCCTTGCATGCCCAGGCGCAAGGCCCATTCCTTTTGCCTAAGGCCCCAGGCCTGCCCCAGTGCCAAACCAGCCCCCATGGTCCCAAGCTCTAGGCCTGCCTCTATGGTCCTGAACAGCAGGTCCATCCTATTGGACTCCAGCACCAGGCAACTACTGCAAAATCAGGGTGAATTTCATCCCAAGGACTCAGGCTCCAAGTCCACTCTAGCATGATGCCAGTCCATGGCCCCATACTCCAGGTCCCAGAAACTAGACCCTCTTTGTGCTCCAAAGTGCCACATCTGCCCTAGTAGAGTCCATGCCAGGCCAGTTCTCAGGAAGTCAGAACCAGACTCAATCCCAAAGATCCAGACACCAGGCCAGCTCCCATGAACCCAGGCTCAAGATCCCACCCAGCATCAGGCCCACATCAATAGACCCTGACACTGTACCTGCCTTCTTAGTCCCTAGCACCAGGTCCATCTCTGTGGACCAGGTAGTAGACCTGCCCTAGTAGACTCCAATGCCACTCCAGCCCCAAGAGACTCAGGTTCCAGGCCCACACCCCCATAGACTGAAGAGCCAAGCTCACCACAGTGGATTCAGGCACCAGGCCTGCCCCTATGAAAAAACAGTACATCAACAAAATGAGAAGTTCATCAGGGGAATCATTAAAAAGAATCAAACAGAAATTCTAGAGCTGAAGAACACACACACACACACACACACACACACAGAGGAATATTATTCAGACTTTTAAAAAAAGGAAGTCTTGTCATTTGTGACAAATATGGATAAACCTGAAGGACATATAACTAATAGCAAGAAGCCAGGTACAAAAAGACAAGTACTGCCTGATCTTATTTACACAAAAATTCTAAAAAACTGCAACTCATGGAAGCAGAAAGTAGAGTGGTGGTTGCTAGGGGTGGAAATGGGGGAAGTGAAGAGATGTCAACAGATACAAAAATACAGTTATGTAGGGTGAATGAATTCTGATTATGCAGTATGGTGAATATAGTTAATAAAATACTGTATTATATAATTGAAATTTGCTAAAAGAGTCAAATATGCTCTCATTCAAAAGAAAAATGGCAACTACAGCAGGTGATAGATATGTTAATTAGCTTGATTGTGGTAATCTTTTCACATTATATACATATACCAAAACATCACATTATATACCTTAAACATACATATTTTTTTATTTGTCAAATACACCTCAATAAACCTGGAGAAAAAAGTCTTAAACTTGTGTTCTAAACCATAGTTTTAATAAAAACAAACAAACAAACAACAAAAGAACAGTTTTCAGAGTAGAATTTTTTTTTTTTTTGCTATCAAATCCCTGCTATGATAAAAATCCTGATAAAAGTTCCATGTTAAAAATAAATGGAAATAAATGTGAAATCCTATTTTTATATAAAAATATCTGAGGGATTAATATGGATTAGATAAGAACTGAGTATTTGTAGTTAGAGTAAAAGAGTCTAGTGGTTTTTGAAATTCAACATGAGTTTGTGATATGGTTCCTAACATAGTATCACTAATAGGAAAGAATTTCAAATATTTGAAATACGGTGTCATCATCATGGAAAAGGATGAAACATCAAGTCTACTACTGCATTTGTTCCAAGTACCTAATCCTAAAATGACTATTAACAATAAAAGTATCTAGAGCTGGAAAATTGAAAAGGTGAGGATTTGGAATCCATTTATAATAGATGACAAACTCATACATATTTACTTACCTTGGAATAAAGGAAAATAAAAGAGATAGTAAAAATAACTGGCTTTACATATGACAAGTAGAAGGTTTTTCTTCATAAAAGGCATATAAACAACTGGCAAAAGGATGTGGCATTTGGTGGGGATCAGTGGTCCTGAAATACGATGATGAATTAATATTGAGGCATTCACTGAGAAGAATATCAACTCTGGTTATGTCATTTCCATATATGTAATCTCAAAAAGCATGACATAGAAGGGCGAATAATGGAATAAAAAATGGGGAACCTTAGGTAATCTCCATGGTCCCTTTCAACTCTACACTTAGAAATATTCATAAGTAATTTTCTTTTTTTTAAGAAAGGAAGCCTAAGTAAGACAAATATAAGGTCATTGAAAGATAATAAACTGTTATGAAAAAGCATGCATTTGGAGTTTTTTAAATCACTGCTCTGATTCTTATCAGGAAAACGTCTTACTTTTTTAGCTCATTAATAAAAAAAATAAAATATTTAGCTTACAAGTTTAATTATTAAATTTATTATTACTTTTTAAATGTATGTAGCATGCCTATAAATATTTAGGTTATTGCAGAAATATGAATTCATTACAAAAATATTTGTTATAAAATTTTATATATGCATATATCATATACATATAAAATACATATTTTCAAGAAATCAATTTAAGAGAAAAAATCATCTAAACTCTCTATAGAAAATAAGTTCTGCAAGTATGAAAGTTGTTCTTTCTATTTAAAATATTATTTTAAATATATTTAGTTCACAAAGACATCTCTTCCTATCAAATAAATAATTCACCATAACATATTTAAAAGATGTTACCTTTACTATTACATATATTATTTTAAATTCATATTAAGTTATATTTTTCATATAAGTATTTAGAAAATTTAGGCCAGTATTTCATTATGGTTTTTAATCTCTCATCGATCTGCTAAAACCAAACAAGTCTTGCCCAGATTTTTACCTATACTTTCACTCAAATAGAGATAGAAAATAATTAACTTGGCTGATCAAGACACTGAATTTGATCACAGGGGTGACTGTTTGCCATTCCATAAACTCCAATTCCTATTTCATCCATATAGCCATCAAATGATCATTCTCACTGATCATTGAATTTGATCATCCTTATATTTCAGAAAATATACATATATATATAGATAGATAGATATAAAATTCTTCTTATAAATTCTAATAAGAGGATTTTAAAAATCCTTTAGTTTCAAAACTACTTTGAAATTCTAAAATTTTTTTTAATATTTTATTTATTTATTGGACAGAGATCACAAGTAGGCAGAGAGGCAGGCAGAGAGAGAGGTGGGGAAGCGGGCTCCCTGCTGAGCAGAGAGCCCGATGCGATGCGAGCTCGATCCCAGGACCCTGAGATCATGACCTGAACCAAAGGCAGAGGCTTAATCCACTGAGCCACCCAGTCACCCCTGAAATTCTAAAATTCTAATGTAAATGTTTTATTATTTAATTGAAAAATTAGGTCTAAACAGAAATATAGAAACAGTCAGAATTATATCAACTCTAAAATTAGTGATTTTATTCAGTGTTCAGCATGTTCAATTTCATCCTTGGATGAATCTAGATTCATAGTTCTCATTGTTAGTTCATTTTTAGCCGGTAGTTGTGATATTCTAATTGATTATATACTATCTTCTAGTTGCCCCACCATTGAAATTTGCTGCCCAGTCAGAGGTTAACTGAAGAGTTGTGGTCATGCATATGGAAAGCAAATTGCTCTAGTGGACAGCTTTTTGTAAGTAAAAAAAAATAATGTTGGTAATCATTTTAAAATATATGTAAATCAAACTGTATGCCTTAAACTTATATAGTGAAGTATGTCAATTATTTTTCAATAAAACTAGGAAAAAAAGAAAACATAATGCTTATAGAAACCCAGGCCCAGGGTCTGGCTTACTACTAGATTCACATACCTATCCATTAGCAATTGTGTCATTTTTCCAGTTTGAGCAACTTGCTTGAGCTCAGAGAGTAACACACCTATATTATTTTCAGTGCATATAAAGTTTCATCTACAAAACCATTCATGTGTTTCTTGAAAACTTCCTCTCCATCTTTCAATATGCAACAATAGCTTTTGAAGTAAAAACAAAACAAAACAAAAAAACATGGGCTACAACCCCACCTCCCCGTCTGCTAACTATATGTATAAACTTGGACAAGCTACTTACTCTGAAAATTTCTGCTTCCTCACTAGCAAAATAAAGGAGAAATTAAATGAGATGGTGTGTACCAAGCACTTAACACAGTGTTACCTATTACTTCATTATTATTACTATTATCATCATATGTTTCTTCCAACATTCTGCACAAATTTTCAACAAATATATATAGGGACATATCTATTTTCCTAGAGTTTAGGATGAAATGTACATATACAAAATATTTAAAAAATATATTACAGTGATATAAATGCCTTCTTTTTTTTATAGTTCAAGGATTTCTCTAAATATACCCTGAGCCATATTAGGTATGCTTATCTTTCTTTTATATGCATGTACATTAGAAATTAGAGAGTACATATCCTGAAAATAGAACTGCATAATAAACATTCTTTCCATAGCACCATGCTACTATTTACTCTAAGGAAAGAACTAAATTACATAAACTACATATTTCCATTTATAAAATAATATTTATTTTGCCATTCACAGCCAAGATTACTACAGGATAAAACACAAGAAAGGAAGAGTTCACAGAAGATTTTGCAAAGAATGTCCCTGACAGTAGTAAGTACGTATATAGAAGAGAAGTAGTGTTTGCCAAGGAGGGTCAAAAGCATGGCCAAAAGCAAGGAAGAAGAAAAAAAGGTGTCCCATGTCTAGGACATGCTATATATGCTACCTCTTCCTCTATTGCTTCTTCTTTTATCACTAGATAGCATTTTCCATCACTCCTTCATTCTTTCAACATTAAAAATTATTTCCTTACCATTTCATTGATAGCATGATCCTTCCTAAAAACCACTGCATTTCTTATCTAATGTATCGAAATTGTTAGGAAACATCATTGAAATTCAAATTACCTGACACAATTGTTTAGTGAGTTTCATCATTTTTTACATATATGAAACTGAATGTATTTTAATGTGACATTGAATTTGAAATCACCCAAGAAATAACCATTAAAAAACTGTATTAAGGCAACAATTTAGTCATAATTCCCTTTACTCTGAAATGGCCATTAAGCATTGTTTAAATGAACAAAACAAAAACTTTATTGCTAAAATAGAATAAAATTTGGGTGGCTAATAATTTCATACAGATAAATCAAGGACCCTTTTCCCAATCAAGTTGTGAAAGTGCCTTGGAGGGTGATGAGACAAAATAGTACTGGAGCCATGAATATTTTAGAGTACCATCTTTTAGTCACTTAAACTGTTTAGCAAGTTTACTTGATCTTCTGTTACCCTGGTGAAATGATTACAAAGTTTAAAACCCAAATGTTGAAATATTTCTACTTAAAAAATAGTTCAAGAAGTTCCAACTCCCACAAATTTAGTATAGTGTAGAAGACTCATTCCTATAAGAATTTTTCTTCAGAAAATTTGAAGATTTGAATCTATTTTTTAAATTAGTAGACTAAATTCCTTATGGATATGAAGACTATAAAACTAAAAAAAGTTGATGTTTTTAGCATTTGTGAATTTACAAACATTAGATATTTTTTAAGTATACCATAGGTATTATTCATAGTAGAGATATGTATGGATTCTTTATAACTGAAAAAAAATGAGCCTGTATATTTGTATATTTGGAGGCAGTCAGGGAACAGTTAGAAGAAAGAAAACTGCAGTGGCTAAGAGAAGGTAGAACGTTTGTCAGTAAGCTTTTGTTTCAATAAGTAAGTAGGGAAAATGTAGTAATAGCTCACAGGAAGTTGACAATCAGTCCATTTCTTCTTTTAATGGGTTTTGTTTTATAATTTTGGTTATAAAACTAGTACTGAGGGGTGTGTGGGTAAGCACCTCAGTGGATTAAGCCTCTGCCTTTAGCTCAGGTCATGTCTTAGGGTCCTGGGATTGAGCCCCGCATCAGGCCCTCTGCTCAGTGGGGAGCCTGCTTCCCCCTCTCTCTTTGCCTGCCTTTCTGCCTACTTGTGATCTCTCTCTCTCTCTCTGTCAAATAAATAAATAAAATCTTTTAAAAAATGGTATTGAGACTACTAGTATTCATTCAGACCTTCTTCCATCTAGGTAGTTGAGCAGTGTCTTAATCTGCTCAAAAGCAGAGATTATATTTTTCTTACATCTTGTTTTGTTTTTGCTTTATATATCTTATAGTCAATTTCATATATGTGGTGTTTGGTAAAGGAATAAAGACTTCTAATCTCATTATTGATTCCTTTACAAATTCCTTTACAAAAAGGAAGAACTGTAAAACAAACAAACAACTAGATCATTCAGGAATTTATAGGTGCGAGAAAAGAGGTAATACAATTTATATCTATGTCATTTATATCTGTATCTAACAATATGGACACATACACTCAGTTTTTAGTAGTTTGTAGTGCCCACCATATTTCTAAACCCAAATAAACTACATAAAATATTTTATTAAATGCAGAATTATTTTTGCTCTCCTTTAAATTTGTTGCTTTGGTTTATGTTTTCCCTAAAATAAATGCTGAGATGGGGACTTTCTTTTTTTTTTTAAAGATTTTATTTATTTACTTGACAGAGATCACAAGTAGGCAGAGAGGCAGGCAGAGAGAGAGGAGGAAGCAGGCTTCCTGCTGAGCAGAGAGCCTGATGTGGGGCTCGATCCCAGGACCCTGAGATCACAACCTGAGCTGAAGGCAGCGGCTTAACCCACTGAGCCACCCAGGCGCCCCTGAGATGGGCACTTGAAAGCAGGTAACTTATTTGACAGTTAATTAAGGAAGCACAAAGCAGGGAGTCAAGGAATTGAGATAATAGAGAAAAGAATCAATCAAGAGTTATGTTAATTATCTAATCATCATCCTGGATACAGGGCTCAACCCCACCTGGAACTCTATAAGGAACCATGAAGATTGAGCTCCAGAGCCCTACCATGGGATCCAACTATTATCCATTCACTTCTGAGTCCCACTGGTTAAGGTTTGTTCCTGAGGGGGTTAAATCACTGCATATAGCAGATTACACCTCCCCTGTGGATTGGTCTTTCTGGTGTCTGAAAAATAAACATCTATGCCCTTGATATAAGAGCTTGCATGTAGAGGGAACTCTGCTACAGAATGTGTTAATTTGCATACTTGTACACTTATGAAAGCATTCAACATTGCTTGTCTCTGGGGTCATAAAATGTATTTTTTTTTTATCTTAAATAACTCACAGGTTAGTGAATCATATAAAGATAAGAAAATATGTTACAACATAACACAAGCCCTGGGAATTTAAAGAAGTGTTTACCTTGTCTACAGATGTCAAGAGAAACATCACAAAATAGTTATTATTTTGAAAGGCATATAATTTTATTATTTTCTTATCATATTCTATTAGTAAATAGCTTGTTTGTTTGTTTGTTTGTTTTACTTGTGCTTTATAAGGAATCAAACTGTTCTATACATGGAAAAGCACTCTGACCTGGGAGCCAGGTTCACTGAGTGGTAATCCTAACTCTGATACCATGAGTTGAAAGGACAGTTAACCTCTTCAGATCTCAGTCTTGTGCAATAAGAACTTTTTTAAACTCTACTCCAACACTGCAGTCATGGTATAGAAAAATGAACAAACAAATAAATAAATAAATAAATAGGTTGGGCAGATGGATTATTTTCATATCTCTTAGTTATCCTGGTTGGTCCAACAACAACAAACTCCTGGAAATGTAAAGGTAAATGTTGATGGCCTCACAAATGTAGCACATGAATGTTTTTCTAGAAGCTCTGATATTGAGGTCATGTTATTAAATATCCAAGGGCATTGGGCTAAAGACATTCTGAAGAAAAAATAGCTTACCTCTCTCTATATTAAAAAATCTAATTTTATTTTTGTTTTTCATATCACTTCTCTGTCTTGTGAAATTAGAATTATTTGATAAATTTTTGGCATTTTTCATTTCTTTCTATAAATTCACTTGCTAAATTAAATATCTATCTTTTGATAAGTCTCCTTATAGATAGATTTAGAAATCATCACTAGATTTAATATCCTTTCAAAATTTATCTTTACAAAAAGTATTGATGAAATATTGATTTTCCCTTTTCTATAAATGAGAGATGTATGCTAGCCAAACAAAAAGCAAAAACCAGGATGCTATTGTTTGCACTTCTTTAAGTTTTTGTTTTTGATTTTTCTCGAGGTGAATCCTGTTTATGAATTTTACCTTTTTTGTCTCTCATATTTTTAAATTTTAGTGATGAAATGTGTAAGGGCAACTGCTTTTGCTAAAGACAAAAGGCAATCTTAGCCCAACCCCCAGGATCCTGTGAGTCTACTGTAACATACAAAAATTCTTTTGGAAACTTCCTTTATTTCTACCCCCCAAGATAGATGTTGGCAATCATCCCTCAAGCATAGGACCCACTGATATGCATCTCATGACTCAGGTTTTATTAGAGAGTAATAAATGACACTTTCCCAACAATAGCTAGTCCCCTCACAGTCCTGCAAACATTGTTCTCAAAATTTCTTACACTTATGCTAACCCTAACCCCTTCCCAACTTGCAAATGTATAATGGGCCATTCCTCATGACCCCAGTGCAGCTTTCTGCCCATGGGTCCTGTCTCTGTGCTTTAATAAAACCACCTTTTTGCACCAAAGAAGTCTCAAGAATTCTTTCTTGGCCATTGATTTCAAACCCTAATGTGTTTTCCTACATCAGTACTGCTTATTAACCCTTTGAATAATACTATATACACATAAGAATCATTACAGCTCTTTTTTGCCAATTTTATTTTCTAAAATTCTTAACTAGCAACATTAGACTCCCTAAATTTAGACCCTAAAATTTTCCTTATAGAAGTAATGTTCTGCTCTTCAAGCTTCCAGGTATTTTTTTTTCTTTTTAACATCACATTACTGCCACATTAATAGTGTAGTTTATCTGGTTTACTAGTCTGTTTTTCAAATCAGATTTACAGTCTAGGAATAAACTTTCAGCAGAACTTCCAGAGTTTTTAAAAATAATTCAGAGCTAAAGGTAGATGTTCTCCTGATAAAAATAAGATTATATCATGATGTCTTTACATCTATTCTAATAAATTCTTTCACTTGTTGTAGTATGGTTTCTAGTTTCCTCTTCAATACACACACACACACACACACAACACATCACACTCCTTCCATTTCTTTCTACTGAGACTGTTCTTATCTAAATCAACTACGATTTTTCCAAAGCAAATATACACTACTCTCTTTTAGACTTTGATGGCCTCCTAGAAACATTCAACTCCCTTCTCTTGAAACATTCTCTTTTCTTGCTTTTAATGACTTCACAGTCTCCCAGCATTTATTACATCTCCCATGAGCTCCTCAGTATCCACCAACAGACGATTCTACTGTTTCTAATATCTAAATATTTAAATTTAATAAACCCCATGATTTATTTCTCTATAGACTGGACTTTGGTTTCATGTAAACCCATGATTTTTAAATAAGAAAGAGAGGGGCACCTGGTGGTTGCTGATTAAGTGTCTGACTAAATTTCAGATCAGGTTGTGAGCTCAAGGTTGTAGAATCAAGCCCTGCATCAGGCTACACACTCAGTACAGAGTCTGCTTGAGATTCTCTCCCTCTGCTGCTCCCCTGAACTTTTTGCCTTTAGTATAATGTTGAAAAGAATAACCATTGTGAAATAGGTGGAAAGTGTTCTGTATAACAAAGGTCTAGTCTGTAAGAGAAAGACTTTACCAGAGTCTTATCTCAGTTGGAGAAAGGGCATTTATCTATCCCCAGTCCCCTCTTGCCTTCCTGTCTCACTAAAGGGAGGAATGTGGGTAGCAAGAAATGCTTGTACATGTACAATCCAGGGACACAGAACCACTAAAAGACTAAGATTTATTCATAAAATTATAGACACTTCCCCTCACTAACACCTTACCACCACATGAACAGGGCTCCAGTAAAACAACAGTAGATTACAGATGTAAAAAATACAAACCATAGATACTCTGTAAGGAGAAGTATTCAGGGAAAACCGAATCTCAAGAAAGAAGGCACAAACAAAAAGCCTAGATGAATCTGAAATCCCTACAGCTACCATACACACTAAAACAGCCAAAGTCCCAACCAAATTAACATAAAACTCATAAAGACCTATTTACTTTAGTTCTTTTTTTTAAAAAGTATGATGTAATGTTAAATATGTCTTTTTTTTTTTTTAAGATTTTTATTTATTTATTTATTTATTTATTTATTTATTTGACAGACAGAGATCACAAGTAGGCAGAAAGGCAGGCAGAGAGACAGAAGGAAGCAGGCTCCCTGCTAAGCATAGAGCCCAATATGGAGCTGGATCCCAAGACTCTGGGGTCATGACCTTAACCGAAGGCAGAGGCTTTAGCCCACTAACCCCAGGCACGCCTTACCTTAGTTCTTATTACTCAATACATCACATCCCACTCTCAAAAACAACAACAACAAAATCACAAGGTATGGTAAAAGGCAAGAAAAAAAATGACAATATGAAGTGATAACATGAGCAACAGACTATAAATCACACCATTGTTGGAGTTATCAGACAGGATTTTAAAATATCTCATACATTAGAATCTATAATTGAAAAAGGAGAAAACATTTAAGAACATATGGGTAATATAAGCAGAGAAATTGAAACCCTAAATAAAATAAAAAATAAATAACAAAAGTTAAAAACACTGTGGCATAAATGAAGATTACCTTTAATGGGCTCACCAGTAGACTGGATACAGCTGAGGAGAGAATTTAGACACTTGGAGATATATCAATAAAAACCTCCCAAACTGAAAAGAAAAAATTAAAAAAGAATGAAACAAACAAAAATTAGAACATCCAGGAGCTCTGAAACAATTACCAAAGGTATAACAATTGTGTAACTGGATTACTAGAAGGAGAAGAGAGAATAGAGAAGAAATATTTGAAGATACAATAGTCAAGAATTTTCCAAAATTAATGATAGACACAAAACCACAGATCTAGGAACTTCAGAGAACACCAAACAGGATAAATACCAAATATGTAATACACCTAGGCATTAAAGACTCAAACTGTAGAAAACTAAGAGCAAATAGAGAATCTAGAAATGTTCTGGGGGTAGGAACAAGGAGATTGTAGGGTGCCTTACCTATGCAGTAATGAGGGAAAATGACAGCAGATTATTACCAGAAACCATTCCAGTAAGAAAATGGAATAAATCTTTTAGTGTTAAAATAGAAAACCCCAACAATCTAGAATTGGGTATCCAGCAAAAATATCCTTCAAAAGTGAATAAAAAGTAAAGGTTTTCTCCAATAAAAACTGTAGGAATTCATCACCAGTAGCTCTTCTTTTCAGGACATGGTTTAGAAAAGGTTTTTCAGGGAGAATAACATGATATAGGTCAGAAAACTGAATCTACATAAAGAAAAGAAAAGCCTAATAAGAAAAGGAATAAATAAAGGATAATAATTTTTTTTATTCTTAATTGATCTAAAATATATTTTAAGCAATAGTAATAAGAATGCATTTGGTGAATATAGCACATAGTTAAGTGAAATGAATGACAACAGTGTCATTAAAGATAAGAGGGAAAGTTTGGAATAATATTATAAAATGTTTTCAGCACATATGAAGTAGTATATTATTTGAAAATGGCCTTGTTAAAAATATATACTACAGGGGTGCCTGGGTGGCTCAGCGGGTTAAAGCCTCTGCCTTTGGCCCAGGTCATGATCCCAGAGTTCTGAGATTGAGCCCTGCATCTGGCTCTCTGCTCAGTGCAGAGCCTGCTTCTCTCTGTCTCTCTCTGCCTGCCTCTCTGCCTACTTGTGTTCTCTGTCAAATAAATAAATAAAATCTTAAAATATATATATATATATATATATATATATATATATATATATACTACATATTATAGAGCAACTTCTAAAAAATTAAAGAATATGATTACTAGGTAAAGAGAGAAGCAAAAATATAATCATATAAAATGCTCAGTTGAAACCAGAAGTCAGAAAAATAAGGATATAAATATAGAAAAAAATTGAATGACTAGAAAAACAGTTACAAACATAGTTATTAATCTGACTATATTAATAATCACATTAAATGTGAATGGTGAAAGTATATCAGTCACAATACAGAGACTGTCAGAGTAGATTAAGAAAATAATAATATCCAACTATATAATGTCTTCAAGAAATCCACTTTAAAAAAAACTCAGGTAGATAAAAAGTAAAAGGGTAGAGAAAGTTATACCCTGCTAATATGCCTCAAAAGAAATCAAGAATGTATGTATCAATTCAGATAAATCAGATTTCAGAAGAAAGAACATTTTCAAAGATAAAGAAGATCATTGCATAATGACACAGGAGTCAATTCTTCAAGAAAACATAACAGTAACAGATGTGTATGCTTCTAATGAAAGAACATGAAAACATAGAATGCAAAACTGATAGAACAAAAATGTTAAAAAAAAATGGACAAAATCTAGTGTTCCAGTCAAAGTCTTCAACACCCTTGTACCTGTAATTGACACATCAAGAGGGCAGAAAATCAGTAAGAATGAAGTTGACCTAAACAGCACTATAAACCACTTGATCTAGTTGACATTTACTGAATTTCCATCCAATAATAAAAGAATACACATTGTTTTCAAACTCATAGAGAAAATTCACCAAGACTGATCACATTCTGGGCCAAAAAAAACACACCTCAATTTTAAAAAAATAGAAGTCATACAAAATAACAAAGTATGTTCTCAGACTACATGGATTTAAATTAGAAATTAGTAATATAAAAATAACTGGGAACATTTTCAAGTATTTGGATACTAAACAATGTAATTCCCCATAACCTATGGGTCAAAAAAAGTATTCTCAAAAGAAGTTTTTAAAAAATATTTTTGTTGGCAAGTGAAAATACAACTTATCAAAATATAGCAAAAGCTATACAGGGAGATATGTAGCACTGAATAGATATAGTAGAAAAGAAGAAAGATCTAATGTCAGTTATCTAAGCTTCCACATTAGGAACTGGAGAAAGAAAAGCAATATAAACCTAAATCAAGCCTAATAAAGGAGAAGGAGAGTAAGAAGGAGAGGGGAAGAGTGAGGGGAAGGGGGAGGAGAAGGGGAGAGGGAGGGAAGGGAAAGGAAGAAGAAGACAAATTACTAATAGCAGAAATGAAAGAGAGGTCATAACTACTGATTCTATTGACAGTTAAAGGATATAAAACCAAATATTATGAACAACACTTTGAGCCCTCAAATTTGATAATCTAGATGAAACAGACCTATTCCTTGAAAGATACAATCTACCAAAACTCACACAAAGATAATCTGAATAGGCCTATATTTATTAAATACATTGTATACATAACTAGTAACTAGGAAAAAAGAAAGCAACAGGTCTAGATGGTTTTAGTGGTGAATACTAACAAACATTTTAGGACCTAATGGTACGAAACTTTACAATTTTTCCCCAACACAAGGAAAACCCACAGTTCAGTGTTAACTGCCAATCTCAAATTTATACCTATAACCAAGACATTTCCTCTGAACTTCCTATTATAGATAGATAGATAGATAGATAGATAGATAGATATAGATATAGATATCTATATATATATTTCCAATTGGCTCATTTATATATCTTCTTTTATGTCTCATACATATCTCAAACTTAATGTCCAAAACACACTTTTCAAAAAATATTCTGTCCCTCTAAGCCACTTTCTTGCCCTCTGTTGAGTCTGTCCAAATATGTAATGTCAATTCTAGAAAACTAGGAATCATAATTGATCCCTCATGTAAATAATCTCTACATCAAATCTGAAGGTAAATTCTGTGAATTTTATCTCAATTAGATATCTTAAATCCATGTATTCTTACATCTCTGTCTGTCTAGCTGGGACTCCCATCCTCACTCTCTTTGGCCTACTCATCAGTATACTAATTGGTGTCTCCTTCCTTTCTTGTTTCTCTAACAATATATTCTCTATGCTGCAATAAGAGGACTTACTTTTAAATGTAAATCAGATCTTGCCATTTCCCAACTTATAATGATTCAGTAATTCTTCTCATTAAACTTACATCAAAATTCAATATCTTACTGGCACCTTTAAAGTACTGAATAATTTAGCTTTTATTTCTGTCCCCTATGTTTTACTAGACTTCAGCTGTATTAGTCCTCTCTCAGATCCTGAAGACCTCAAGATGTTTACACATTTGAGATTCTTTGCACCCAAACTTGACTCACTCTTCTTCATATAACTAAACTCTCCTTATCTTCAGATTTTAGCTTAAGTACAACTTCCCAATAGAAGTCTTCTCTGACCACCATTTTTAATGATATTCTTGGCTATAATTCTTTCTCTCAGCAACTTAAGCTTGCAGTCATGGAAATGGATCACAAACCACATTTACTTTGTTTGTTTCCTCATGGTGTCTGTTTCCCTCAGAATTTAAACTCCCAGAGGAAGAACAATATTGGATTCTTTCATCCACCATTATACTCCCAGACTCTAGCAGAGTAAGTGGGACAACATTTTGAATATGTATTTGTTGAATCAATTAATGTGACCAATCAATATCAACCAGATTTGATATTATAGTGCCAAAGAACAACAACAACAACAAAAATCTGTCCAATTCAAAATTCCCAAATTCTTCAAATATCTGTTTGGTATAGTATTTTGCATCAAGTGCTTGTAAAAAGAAATCAATGCAATAGTTATCAAAAAGGTAGGAAAATAGCTTATATTTAAATTTGGCCAGTAAGTTAGCCAGAAATTACTACTGTCCTTAAAAGAATTATTACATTACACAAGAAAGACCATATGGTAAAACAGAATTGATGTTCATAAAGCAACTTTAGAGAAAGATCAGCAGTTGGCATCTGTTTGGAACTTTCTTTAGTGTGAGGAGCATGTTTATCCCTCTTAACTCATTTCGTACTCTGCATTAACACATTATAATAGAGCATTTTTTTAAAAGATTTTATTTGTTTATTTGACAGACAGAGATCACAGGTAGGCAGAGAGGTAGGCAGAGAGAAAGGAGGAAGCAGGCTCCCTGCTGAGTGGAGAGCCCAATGTGGGGCCCGATTCCAGGATTCTGGGATCATGACCTGAGCCGAAGGCAGAGGCTTTAACCCACTGAGCTACCCAGGTGCCCCAATAGAGCATATTTTATATTTAATAGAGCATATTATTAGAGAGAACTTCTCATGAGTTCTGGTGTCAGATCTTGGGCTATTTACTAGCTGTGTGATTTAAGGCATATTACTTAATCCTACTGATTCTTAGTTTTCATATCTATGAAGTGGGGTTACTAATAAAATTCCCAATGTTATTTATTTTCCATTCTCTTCATATATAATGTATAAGTATAATTAGAAAAAATCAATAGACAGTATCCATTAATCTTCAGGAAGTATAAGTGTACCAATTCCCAAAAATCCTACTTATACTAAGGATAATCTTATGTAGACATTAAGAATTTGAAGTTATTATGCTTTAACTACATTTTTTACTGTAGTTTTGAATGACCCTTTACCTTAAAGATATGATTATTCTTCTTTACTCCTCTTTCTTCCTTTCCTCCAACTACTTCCCAATTCGTTTGTCATATAATTTTGTTTCCTTAAATTTAATAATACTGAGTTTGTATTTTTAAGTCAAAATTCCTCAGTTGTTTTGTCTTCATTCTATACTTAAAAGCTCACTGTATTAGTTTCTCATTGCTTAAAAACAAATTAACACAAAGGTAATAGCTAGAAACAACACATATTTATTATCTCATATTTTCCATTGGTCAAGAGTCCAGGTGTGGTTTAGCTGGCTCTTAAGCTCAGAGTGTCATATAACAAATCCAGCACTGGCTGACTGAGCTCCTTCTGGAGCTTGTAGTCCTCTTTCAAGGTTTACACAATTATTGGCAGAATTCAAGTTACTTATGATTATAGAACCAGGATACCCATTTTCTTGTTGGCTATTGGCTATCAACCATTCCCCTCCATAGGTAGACCACAATATGTCTGCTTTCTTTCAGGCTAACAGGAGAACAATTCTCTGAAGCTTCACATCTTTAAAGGATTCCTCTGATCAAATCAGGCCAACATGGGATAATCTCCCTTTTGATTAACTCGGTCAATTAATTAATGACCCAAGCAAAAAAGTAATACCTGAGCATATTTATTTGATCCATCCATATTCAAGCAGGGGGATTATATAAAGCATATAAAGTAAGGGATAAGTATCTTGGTGGGACATGTTAGAATTCTGTCTAATATCACAAATTACAAATCTGTTTATTTTCCTGAATTCCTATTTGATTCATTTTTGATTACTTAGATTTCATCAATGTGTAGTTACTTTGAGAAAAGATCATAGAACTATGATCCCTGGGTTCTGTCTTATTTGAGAATGTTAGCCAAATGTTGCTTTTACTATAATTGATAATCTTGCTACATAAATATTTTTAGGTCATTTTTGTTTTCTCTCAGAATTTTATAGGCCTTCTAGATGATACTGAAAGTAGTTGTGGAGAAATTTGTGATACTTATGATTTCCTGCTTTCCAGCCATTGCAGGAGACAGGAATATTCTTCCTTCCTAGATGTCTAAAAAAGTCTTTCTCTGAATGCCATAACTTATCTAGGATTATTCTAATACTGGTCTTAATTTGGGAAGAATTTTTCCCTTTTTTATCTCTTAATAGTTTTCTTGTCCATTAACTAGATTCTCTACTTCAGAGTCAGCAATTGTCTTTGTATGAGACCATCTTGGCCTCCCAAGCTCTCGTCCTTTTTAACTTTGAAAAATTTATTTTCATTGAATTTATTATTTTAAGTATTTCACCCAGACAGACATTCAACATTTTACCCTTTTTCCTATCTCTTATTGTTTCTAACTTATTTATTAGAGCTCTAAATGTTGATGTTTAGAAGATTTACTTATTTTGGAGAGAACTCATGTGCGTGTGCAAGCAGGGGAAGAGGCAGAGGGAAAGGTAGAGAGTGAGGAAAGAGAAGCAGACCCCCTCCTGAGCACAGAGTCCCATGTAGAACTCCGTCTCAGGACACTGAGCTCATGACCTGAGCTGAAATCAAGACTTGGACCCTTAACCAACTGAGCCACCCAGACAAGCCTGTAAATGTTGATGTTTTGAGCTTAATTATTTTTACTAGCCTTGAAATTTCTCTTTTCATTTTACTCTCCTGTTTAGTGTCTTGTTTTTGAACCTGTTGTTTTATTGATTTTGTATTTTTATTAAGTTCTGTGTAGCTCAAAACATACTAGGAAAGTTTCCTTCCCTTCCTTGAACAATAGATTTTCTTGACTGGGTATTTCATTTGTTGTGAATTGCTATATTCTGTTTACCCAATATTTTGTTATGTTTGTTTAGTTCCTGGACATTTTTTAAAACTTTGCCATTGGTAATGTATGTACCTCGAATCTTAACATTTATTTTCTCTGACACAGTGAGGGTTAATTCACTTTGACACTCTCACATTTTACCCAAACTACAGTTTGAGGACAAGATCTGGATTTCTATCTATGTATTTGCAGTTTGAGTTTGTAGTGTTGAAAAGGGAAGTGTTGAAAATAACTGCACTTCCTCCAAGGAAACTGTTTTCTATTTTATCTTTGAAATTCTTTTAATGTCCTGTAAAGAGCACAATCCATACAACAAGGGGTATTTCCTGCTATAAAAGACTTTGACTCATTGGTAAAAGGTAATTTCCTAGAAACTATTTTCAGTGCTGCTGAGATCCTACTCTCAAAGGTTTAATTTTGACTTTATCCCATACCTCCTATTCAGATTTCCAATCTGTATCTCCTCAAAACAGGGATCTCAGTGAGAAACCCCAGGATTTTGTCAGTTCCCCTTCTATTTTCATTTACCTTCTGCCATGGAGATGAGGATGCCAACAGTATAAGAACATATTTTGATACAAAAATTTCTGTTTCTTTCTTTGGTCATCATTTTTCAAAGCTTTGGGCATAAGATTTTATAGTTATTTATTATATATTAGGGAAGCAAAAATCTGTGATGAAACTCCATTCAATCATCTTTACCTAAAAGTTTCCATTACTCTGCTTCTCTTTTTAACAACAGAATTAAAATATTTGAAAAAATTTGATGATCTAAATATATCACTGGTTTAAAAATTGTTGGAGGGGTGCCTGGGTGGCTCAGTGGGTTAAGACTCTGCTTTCGGCTCGGGTCATGATCCCAGGGTCCTGGGATCGAGCCCTGCATCAGGCTCTCTGCTCAGCAGGGAGCCTGATTCCTCCTCTCTCTCTGCCTGCCTCTCTGCCTATTTGTGATCTCTCTCTCTCTCTGTCAAATAAAGAAATTTTAGAAAAAATATTGGATGCCCAGGTAGCTATAAGTATGAGAAAAAGGTAGCACTTTTTTCTGTGAAAAGATCTCTAGGAAACAAAATTAGATGGAAAAGAAAGAATAAAAGAATAGAGTATACAGTAGCATAAAATGAAAAAAGGAGTGGTATAATAATGGTGTGGATACTGATGTGCTCACATGTGCCTAACTATCTCTGGAAAGAAACATAAGTAATTGATAGGGATAAGAGACTTTAGACTGTACTACTATATTCTGCCTTTTGAATTTTTAAACATATATATTCAAGAGGCTGTCAAAACTATAATTATCTTTCTTCTTCTTCAACTCCAGGCAAAATGAACATAAGTTACAGCCTATCCTTATTTTCTGGAGAGGCCATCAATGCTTCCTGCAAAGATTCAATGAGTAATTTGTTCATGTAATAGTTGTCTAGGGTTGCCATAACAAAGTACCATAAACTGGATGGTTATAAACAAGAGAAATTTCTGTGTTAAAGTTCTGGGAACTGAGAGTTCAAAATCAAGCTATTGGCAAAAGAACCATGTTCTCTTTGAAAACTGTATAGGGATCTTTCCTTGCCTTTTCTTAGTTTCCAGTGTTTTGCTGGCAATATTTAGCATTCCTTGGCTTGGAGATGCACAACTCCAACTCTGTCTTAGAAGACACATGATAAGACAACTCCTTGTATGTGGTGTCTTCATATGGCATCTTTTTGTAAGGATACTAGTTATATTGGAACAGTAGCCCAACCTACTCAAGTATGACCTTGTGTTAACTAATTACATCTGCAATGATCCTATATCCTGAAGTACTGAGGATTAGGGCTTCAATATATTTGGAGGGGTAACACAATTCCAGCTATAATAGCTAGACCTCAAAATACTAGTAATATAATGACTCCTCTAGTATTTGAGCAATTCTCCTATTGGCAGAACACTGTCATATATAAAACCTTCTAACCCTGAGACATATTTATGGCTCATCTAGCACTCCTTTATTTTTGTTTGTTTGTTTTTAAGTTGCATCTTTTTTTTTTTTAATTTCGACTTTTTATTTAAATTCCAGTTAGTTAAAACATATGGTAAAATTGGTTTCAAGTGTAAAATTTAGTGATTTACAACTTACATATAACACTCAGACCTAGCACTCCCTTTCAAAAGGTATTTATTAAATGTTGACAAGATCTAAAATGAAGCTTGTACCTATAAGAGATAAAGAATATCACACCCAGGGGTGCCTGGGTGGCTCAGTGGGTTAAAGCCTCTGCTTTCAGCTCAGGTCATGATCCCAGGGTCCTGGGATCGAGCCCCACACTGGGCTCTCTGCTCAGCAGAGAGCCTGCTTCCTCCTCTCTCTCTCTGCCTACTTGTGATCTAGGTCTGTCAAATGAATAAATAAAATGTTTTAAAAAAAGAATATCACACCCATGTATATGCCAACAGGTTAAGAAATAAAAAATTACTACTTTGAAAGTTTTTATTTTTCCCTTCCTAAAGCCAATTACTGTCTTATTTTCTTAAATTAAATAACTATACTAAATTTGTGCTTTTCATAACATCATTATTTACTTTTGCATGTTTTTTGAAGTCTGCATCACTTCAGTTGTGTGGTATGTATTCTCCTTGTTTCTTTTGCTTAAGACTAACATTCTTTGCAAATTCCGCCATACTGAGGGATATAGTTCTGGTTCTTTTTTTTTTTTTTTTTTTACTATGTATTCCACTATGTGAATACAACAAAACCCATTTATTCATTTGACTATTGAAAGATTGATGGGTTGATTTCCAAAAACATTTTTCCTTTTTAAAACATTACTGCTTTAAACATTTTGTACATATCTCTTACTGCATGTATAGGAATTGAACTTGTGTCATAAGAATGATTCTGTATAATTTTATGAGATTCTAAAGTAGTTGTACTAAGGTATAATGATTTTGGCTGTTCTACATGATTACCATCATTTGGTATTTTCTAGGCTTTTAATATTTGTCCCTCTGTTGAGCGTTAAGTGTTATTGCATTGTAGTCTTCTTTTGTGTTCATTGGCAGCTTTGGCTTTCTCTTTGTCAAGTGCGTGCTCAAGTCTTCTGACCATTTTCTCATATATTGTTTACCTTTATCTTATTGATTTCATGATTCACTTGTAACTTTTTAATACCCATTCTTTGTCAGATATATTTGTTTTATTTTCTTCTAATTTGTAGATTGTCTTTTCATTGCTCATACACAAGTTCTTATCTTTAATGTCACTAAATTTATCAACCTTTTCATACATGATTTCTATTGTGTGTATTTAAGAAATTTTCTTTACCTTAAGACATACATATGGCTAAGAGACACATAAAAGGATGCTCAACATCATTCATCATCAGGGAAATGCAAATCAAAACTATAGTGAGATATCACCTCATACCAGTCAGAATGACTACACAGGAAACAAAAGGTGTTGCGAGAATGTGGAGAAAGGGGAACTCTCTTACACTGTTGGTGCAAATGCGAACTGGTGCAGCCACTCTGGAAAACAATATGGAGTTTCCTCAAAAAGTTAAAAATAGAACTACCCTACAATCCAGCAATTGCACTACTAGATATTGACACAAAAGGTACAAAAATACTAATTCAAAGGGATATATGCACCCCTATGTTTATAGCAGCATTACCAACAACAGCCAAATTATGGAAAGAGCCCAAATATCCATTAAATGATGAATGGATAAAGAAGAGGTGGTGTGTACACACACACACACACACACACACACACACACACACATGCGTGCACACACAGGAATATTAGTTGGGCATAAAAAAGAATGAAATTGCTGTTTGCAATGACATGGGTGGATCTAGAGAGTATTATGCTAAACAAAATAAGTCAGTCAAAGAAAGACAAATACCATATGATTTCATTCATCTGTGGAATTTAAGGAACAAAACAAATGAACATGGGGGAAAAAATCAGGCAAACCAAGAAACAGACTCTTAACAGACTCTTCTTTATAGAGAATAAACTGATGGTTACTAAAGGGTAGGTGGGCAGGAATGGGGTAAATAGTTGATCAGTAATAAGGAGGGCACTAGTTGTGATGAGTACTAGGTATTGCATGTAAGTGAGGAATCACTAAATTCTATACTTAAAACTAACTGTATGTTAACTAACTGGAATTTAAATAAGAATTTGGAGGAAAAAAAGAAAACTTTCTTTAAGTCAATAGCTTAAAAAAATTCTCCCATACGGTTTTTACAAAAGTTTGTAGTTTTCCTTCTACATCTGGTTTCTTAAGACAACTGTAATTTATTTTTATGCATGAAAAGAGGTAGGATTCCAACTTCATTTTCATCCCATATACATAATTATATATCCTAACTTCATTTATTTTTTTTCTACTAGTTTGCATAAGTCAGATTACTATTTCTATAGATGTATTTCTACATCATTTCACTAATTTGCTTATCCCTTCACCATTAAACCTCTGAATTAGTTACTGTAGTAATAAAATAATTACTGCTTATACCAAAAAGCAAGTCTCCCTGCTTTGTTCTACTTCCTGATTAATTGGTTATTCTTTGCCCTTTGCTCATCCACATATGTTTTCAACAAGTTTATCAAATTACATTTACACAACTATACATACTTATATAGAAGCCTGTCAATATTTTTTTAGAATTTCTTGAAAAAAATAGAATTTCTTAAATCTACTAATATAATACTGTGACTTCTAATCAATAACATGATTAATATATCCATTATTTGGTACTTTTTCAGTGTCTTCAAAATGTTCTTAACATAAAGGACATGCATAAATTCTCTTAAATCATTCCTAGATTCTTTGTATTTTTGTATCATAATTACTTGCTTTGTCAAGTACAGAAATGTGATTGATTTATAGAAAATGAATTTCATTATTCAAAAAGCTTTCTAACTTCTCTGACTTAATTAGTTACCTTTATTTATCTCTTTTATCAATTACTAAGAAGTGTGAGTTAAAATCTCCTAACAATGTTGTAATTTTTTAATGTCTTAACTGATTAAAACCTTTTCTCATTTGATTAGAAATACAGACTATTCTCATTTTTGTAGAATTCATCTACTGCTTTATTTCCAGTTTTCCCATCTAATTTTGCATCCCTAAACAATATAGCTTGAGTTTGCCTATTGTTGAAACTCATATAATCCTATTACAGACTATAAATGTTATGTCTGGCTTCTTCTTTTTCTCAATTTACCTTTTTGCATTACTGACTTTTCTTTTTTAATTTCTGTATGCTACTTTGTTGTATGACTTTCAATAGTCATTAAAGTGACTATTAAGGATATTTTCTGGTTACCACAATACTAGAACTTCAGACTCCAACTATGGATTAAAAACCAGCTTATTTTTGCTTATTCTCAATATTCATTTTTTATACCTCCAATCAGCACCAATGTTCAGAATAGAGCAATTTTCTTTCTTCTTTTTTTTGCGGGGGGGTAGTTTGCTATTTCTAGTTTGCTTTTATACCAGAGTGTTCTTTTGAGCTTGTAGCTTTATAGAGTGTCTCCTATTGGATTTCTTACCTTGTATTTTTATGTTCTGTTCCATTAGATTTATGAAACATAATTTACTCAGTTTTGTAACTGCCTTCAAAACAAAAGCAGCTTCAGTGTTTCACATATTTCTTTTAGTATGTATCTTTGTTTAGTCTTAGGCCTGACTATTCCTTTATTTCTTATCAACGATCTGATGAATTTAAGATGTTATTTTTATAATATCCAAAGTTGTAGTTGCTTTTAGTAAGAGGCTCAACTTTGGCACATAGTTCACCATAATACCAGAAAAGAAAATAACTACTTGCACTTTTTTAGTGTGCTCATTTAACAATTTTGAAAATGGTTGAATTCTTTCATAGTCCTCCTATTGAGAAGTACAGTCTACATCCCCTGTCTTTGAATCTGAGCCCTGCAACTGTTTGAACAGTGGGATACACCGGAAGTGACCTTGTGTTTCAGGCTCAGGCCTTAAGAAAACAGCAGCATGTACTTCTTATCTCTTGGGAAATATGTTTTTTCAAATTATATCAGGTATGCAACTATTTACTTTGTGTTATTATTCCTATCAGTTGACCCAGTGCACAATTATCTCAGTCTCTGAGCTAGGCAAATCAAAGTTGCAGTCTAAACAACTATTCTGCATGTTTGGTGTAACCCATTAGTATAATAAGCACATAGCAAAGTGTAACATTTTTAGAGAGAAGAAATAAATTATATTAAGAGTGTAATTATGGGCAGCTTTATGGCTCAGTTGTTAAGCATCTGCCTTCAGCTCAGGTCATGATCCCAGAGTCCTAGGATCAAGCCCAGCATCGGGCTCTCCGCTCAGCCGGAAGCCTGCTTCTCCCTCTTCCACTTCCCTGCTTGTGTTCCCTCTCTCACTGTCTCTCTCTCTGTCAAATAAATATTTTTTAAAGGGTGTAATTAATAAGTTCACTAGTATTTTATATAAGCAATGATGTTAAGCATATGTTAAGTATCAACTATTAATAATTTTGACAACAAAAAAAGAGATTTTTTTTAAAGCACACATATATTATTTGGGAAAAAACATAATCCAAAAGATATAAATTGGTGTGAAATAAGTATAAAAGGCAAACAATAGTGTCTGACACTGTGATAATCAGCTGTGACTCCAAAGCAGAATCACATAGTGTTTTAAAAAAATAAATAACTAAACCCCATTAATATCAAGGAGGCATACCAAGGAGGCAGGGTTGACAAGAACTGGGGAAAGCAGTGATTCTCAACCTTGGTTTAACATTATAATCATTTATTAATCTTTTAAAATATAAATTTTCAGAATGTATTTCAGATGAGACAGAATTTCTGGGGGGTAATATCCATGCATTAGTACATTTTAAAGTTGTTATTCTTTTCCATTATGCAGGCAAGTTGAGAACCACTAGTCTAATACTTAATGGTTATATATACTATAATAATATGAGGAAAATAGTTTTAAAAACTAAAAATAATATATATTTTCATTACCATTATTAATTCTACCTAAATTAATATAAAATTTGACTACAAACTTTTTTAAATACATTTTTTTTGTGTGACTAAGGAAAATAGATCCTCCTAGAAAGAGAAATTCAGTGATGGATAGAAAATTTTAAATGAATGGTCTGTTCAACTTGGAAAAACTATGTTCTTCTAATCCATACAGTGAATTACTTCAATCAAAAGTCAGACTCTGATATCAGTTTAACACTACACAAGCATGGCTTTTCACCCAAGTAAATGAGCAAAATATTGAATTTATTTCATTTATTCATAAAAAATACTATTGATCATCTTTATATGCTAGCCATTGGTTTAAATGCTGGAGACATAGTAGTAAGAGAAATCAAAGATCCCTACTCACATACCACTTATAATATAATGGGGAGACAGAAGATTTTAAAAATCACTCAAATATCTATATAATAACATCATAAAAGGAGCTAAGAAAAAAAGATTCATAGTGCTACAAGACATCTTTCAGGAGAACTTGGCAGAAATGACCCTATGCCTAATTTTTACAAAGTATGAGCTTCCATCTCCTGTCTACTGGACCCTCACTCTTGGAATCCAGCTATCATGATGTAGTAAGGAAATTCAATCAGCATGGGGAAAGAAAAGCCAATGTCCCTGGGCCATTGCTTTCGCTGAACTCCAGCAAGCTGTCAATTGTCATACATGTGCATGGGCAATCTACCAGAGTAAATCACACAGTCTCCTCTTTTCCCAGTGTAGTGGGGTCAGAGAGACCCTCTCAGAAAGCTTAGTTCTGAAAAACGATTAGGTTTTATGAAAATGTGCAAAGGCCTCTGATAGAAAGTTCACTTACAGTTATGATCTATCTACAAATCACAGTATATCAGACAATTGACAGGAGTATGTGCAAATCTGATGAATATTACTTAAAACTGTATTGAGTTAAAAACAATAGAAAATCAAATATATTTTGTATAAAACATCAATGTTAACAGGACACATAACGGCACTAAAAGAAAAACTAGTATACGGTAAAAAAAATGTGACTAATGAGAGACATAGGTAAAAGAAATTTTAAAAATCCATTCTATAATTTGTGTATCTAACCATATTCATGGGAATATTATGCTTTTTTTAAAAAATAAAAGGTTTTTTTTTTTTAGGATCCAGCAAAACCGTATGAGATCAATCAATTTTTTCTTATTTTCATTTTAGATTAAAAAAAGATAAAATGAAGTCTTCTCATCCATTTCTGTGAAATGCTTGTATTGAGTTCTGTCTTATGAGTTCTAACACTCGGATACCCATGTACACACTTAAATATTCTGTTCCAGCCCACTGATTATGAATTATATTCACAATGCTCTGAGCATACCCTTGCATAAACATTTCTACATAAAGGGGAGCAGAAATATGAGTGAAGCACCATCATTCAGAACTTTGTTTGTAATTTACAAAAAAATGTACATTGACGTGTTATCCTGTTCATGTGTTGCCCTTCTTCCTGCTACTTGTCAAGGTATGATTGGAAAGAGTGATACAGTAATAAGACTTAGAGAAAACCCTGACATATGATGGATTAAAGCATAGAATTAGTCAGACCTTATGATTTTCAGATGGCTTCTGCAACTGTTTCTTTTTGATACACTAGTGAGCTGAATTGAGCATAAATTTTTATCCTTCTCAATATTGCTCTCATTCATGACCTACCAGTTCTTCTCTAGAAAGTCCAAGCCCTCTCTTACGCTTCATTGAGGTCACCAACATCAGTAAGAAATTATGATTTTTTGAGTTAAGTACTCTGCTACACAGTAGTTCATATTGTCCCCTGTTTTTAATGTATCCCACTGGGTATTAACAGTGTTCAGATTTATTTTTTCATAATTTAAAGCCAGCTTTATGAAATATTAAAATGTTTATTAATGTTTGGAAAAGTGGGAGAGGCACTAATATATACTACAAGCAGCACACTGCTGTTCTTCAGCCACATACTAATTAGTCACACATATAAAAATACATCAATTAAATTTTGTGTTCCTTGTTCAGAAGGCAAATAGAAAAGGGGACATAGAAGAACATTCAAAGATCTTTGGGACAAGTTATTGTTTATTTGGAACTCTAGCCATTGGCTCAAACTAGTTATAACAACACTTAATGGTCATATTTATGAACACATATTATGTACAATAATTTAAAAAGGTTCTTGCCTTTAAGCTCCATAAACAAAAAATAGTAAATTCCCATACATTACTAAAAACCATATACTATAAAATTAGAATTCTGTGTTTCTCACAAATATGGTAATGAATTCAAATTTTTTCATTCACCCTTCCGACTGCCTCCTATAAGCTACATTTGAGAGATAACTAAAAAGTTCTAAAGATTAATACCTTCTTCCCATAGACTAGCACCATACATATTATATAGTCCTTGGTTCAGCTGATTTCACTAATCAAAAAGTAAAATTATTTTATAAAATCATGATTATAGTGTGTGATATCCATATTTCTACAAACAAAATGTTACTAAACACTAACATTTGTCAATATAGTGACCAACATCAAGCAAAATTAAGAATAAATTAAATAAATGCTGAAGACCTATTTTGATTCATTGTTAATTTCAGTAATGTGAAATTTGCTGAAACATGCTTTCTGGACTTTTGCAAATAAAGATACTTTTGACCTATTTACCACTTGATATCTTTGCTGGAAGAGAAGATAAACAGAAGTGAAAAATTAAGCATGAGGTAAAATAAATTCCCCATTACTGGAATTTTTGACATATTGCTATTCAACAATTTCACCAACAAAATGAATTTAATGAATTAATCACAGATAAGCAATTCTGTCCTTCATGTTAATGTGGCTAAGAACCAATTTTGTATTTCTTATGAAGGTGACCTTTTTTTTTATTGTGAGAGTGCATCCTGCCTCCCCTATTACTAATGAGGGATGCTCGGAAAGAGTTTCATCCATCCCTCTGAGCACGTTTCCCAACCTGCTAAAAATAATAAGTGAAATACAAATAATGATACCTACCTCAAAGAAAACAATTTATATAAACCACTAATCATAATGTAATCCTTTAAGAAGTATTAGTTCTTACTGGCATGTTAAACATATAAAACAAAATAAGATTTTAATTCATTTTCAACATTTCTATTTATCTAAAATTTAAAGTGAAACTTTAGAAAGTTATGTAAACTATGAAGAGAGGAATAGGAAATAAGGCATTATAAATGTCAATTGGATAATTACTTCCCATGTTGCCTAGAAGACAATGTTATCATTTTGAATAATTTCTGTATTTATGCTTCTCTTGATTATGAAATGTATTTATATTTCAGATAGCTGTTGTTGCCTTTTAACTGGAGCATACAGATTAAAGTATGTTTTTAAGAAGTATTTTGTAAGAAAATTATAATATTCTATTCACCCAGAGAAGAATGACAAAGCCATCTTTGATCATTTTTACTATATATACACATATGATCTGTGGGAGAGTGGAGTTTTGAGTGAATATACACAAGGACACTGGTATTAAAAACAGTTGGATTGACTGAATACAAGTTGACTGGCAGGAATATTAACAGGAAGTGATTTTCAATGGATGGTGTATACTGACCAATGCTTGTGCATTAGCTTACATTATTGTTAATAGAGTACCACAATATGAGTTTATGGAATAAGATTACTCAAGAGACTGTAAGAAATTCTTGTTTACTACTTGGGACTGAGGATTTAATTTTTGTTGGTGTGTAATCTACCATGAGTAATAAATATGTTATGAAACTTTATCTCAGAAAGATTAATATACACTGTATTTTTATCATTTGTTTGCTGTTTTCTTTTAAGCCATGAGGTTTTCATGAGGCTAAAAATTAAATGAGATGAAGAAATAAGAAATCTCTCTCTCCTTCTCTCTTCCTCCAACTCTCTTTTTCTCCCTCTCCTTCTAAAAGGTTAAAGAAGCACCATCCCTAGATAATTAACTTAAAATCAGATGATAGAATTTATAAAATAAAAGGGGAAATAAAATACATTTTGTTCACTTCATATTTTTTTTTAGATTTTATTTATTTATTTGAGAGGGAGAGAGAGAGAGCACAAGAGCAGGAGAAGGGAGAAGCAGACTCCCCACTGAGCAGGCAACCAGACATGGGGGCTAGATCCCAGAAAGCTGGGATCATGATCTGAGCAGAAAACAGACACTTAACCCACAGAGCCACCCAGGCATCCTTCACTTCCTATTTATTAAGAGGAGATTTTTCAGGTATATAATTGAATTCTAAGTTAATCATTAGAAATACCTGCTAGGGAAACTTATTAATTCCTGTGCAGTATTTAATGTACATATGATGTTTATTTTCTCATATTAAAATATGTAACTTCAGAATACTGAGCCTTCTGAACTTACTTTTTGTTTATTTAAATCTTCTCTCTCCATATTGTAATAAATTTGTTATAACTTGTACTATCTATAATGGGATCTCTCATTAATATATATCAGTATTTATTAACCTTTGGGAGATTCACAGACCACTTTTAAGACACTAATGAAAGCCATTTCCAGAAAAATGCATACACTCAAATACACAAATAGATACATATAGATACATACACACTTTCCCATAATATCAAGGAGTTCATTCATATCCTGAAGCCCATCTGCAGACCTAATAGGACCACAACTGAAGAAATCTTGATCAAAAGTTATTTTAACCTGAAATGCATGATTTTCATGCTTTTGAGAATTCTGAAAAATGAATCAAAAAACATGGTTTCCACTTCAAACTCCACTCCTCAAATCACCTTAGTATCCTCATTTATAACGTTTTTAAAAATGACATCCTGTGTCTTTTCTGATATAAAATTCTCTGGGTCTAGGCAAAGAATAAGTTCCTTTAAGAGAAAGAAAACTGTACTTAAGAATTATAAAAAGAAAATCAGTTACAGAAGAGGAAGAACATTTTTTGTTTAGTTTTCTATAGCCTATCAACATGAAGAAACTTAAATAGGAAATGCACATGCCATCTGAATCTTGTTAATATACATGAGTTTATAGCTTTTACCAGTCTCAGGTATGGGGGAAAAGTGAATCAATTTAAAAGAGTCATACTTACATATGATATGATATGTGTTTTTGTATTTTCTTTTTTTCAGGGGTGGTTTAATGATACAAAATACTAAATTAATTGAGTAGAAGTATACAACGGCATTAAACATTTAGACAATAAATTCAGTTTTATTAATGATACTATCATTTGCAATAAGTGCCTGAATGTTTCTAAGGGACTGATCATTGTACTCACCTAGGATTACACAGGGACAAAGGAAAAATATGTATACCAATAACCTGACAGTTTTTGGTTGACTTAGCTTAATTTTGAACTTTGAAAAGTAAAGAATAAACATATTTCTATTTAGACATGTCTTACCTCACATAACTTCAGTAACTAACTTCAAATTCAATTTTGAAATGCATGGGTTAGAACATTAATTTGAAAAATAGAATCTAATTTTCCCTTCCCAGAAATGAGAAGAAAGCTATAGCAGCAAGCAAAACTAGAAAAAAATGTATTCCATCATCAAAAATATCAAGAAATACCCATGAGATACAGGATACAGGAGACCACATTGAAGAAAGGATTGATTTAAAACTCCCACGTTGTAAAAGAATATCTTTCTAGAAATATGTGGAACACACTGTCAATTTGGCATGTAAAACTTAAAAAGACAGTGAGCTTCTTGGGAGAACCTATTAATCCCATGACCACTGTATAAAATATGCTTGAATTGAGATATCATGAATAAAGGGCGTAGGAGGAAACTTTTAGAAGTGACAAATAAGTTTATGGCATAGATTGTGGTGATGGTTTCATGAAAGTTTACTTAGCTCCAAACTCATCAAGTTGTATATATCAAATATGTAGTTTTTTGTATGTCAGGCATACTTGAATAAAGTGGTTAAAAAAATAAAATAAAATGCCTAGGATAAATGGAGAGAAGACAATTCTCTGCTGGCCTACAAGAGTTATCAAATTCTGTTTAGAGATTAAGTTTCTAAAATCATAATGCAAGTTAATTAGATCAAAAGATGTGACTTCATTAAACTGATAAAAGTCATTTGATATAGACTATACAGAATACATTATATAGAGGGAGAATAAATATATGTGAAATATAGAATATACTTTAGTGAACCAACTATAATATGAAAATCTATAATAATTTACCATGAAGTATATTAACTTTAAATATCAAAGATAAATCATATATATGGCAAATTTACTTTTGTTACTAGGAATAAACTTAAATTGCCACAATTCTTAAATTAAATTATTCTCATACAAATGTAAGATTTTAATTAAAAATTGACACTGAGGCCTCTACTTGAAAAAACACTCTATTAGTAGTTAATTGCTAATATACTTGACAACATGTATTTCTTTGTTTTAAAAAATTTCTATGCTTTTCATTAATTCAAATTGACTCAGAGTTTCTTTCAAACTGTCCCTCCCACATCTGTGATGTTAGTTCACATAGGTGATATTTTACTGCTATAGCATTCTCCATTTCTAATTAAGAATTATATCAGAAAAATTAAATTCAAAATAAAACAAAAGCTATAAAATTAAATTTAAAAATATATATTATGGTAGCATTTCTTTCTTGCTTATATATGACATAGACACTTTGGTCATTAGCAATAAAGGCACCATTATTTCAAACCCTGGCAAACAATTCACATCAACAAGAAGTATGTTGGCTCTCTCTGTCAACTGCCACCAACTTAAATTCTGGACCACATAACCTCTGTTTCCCCAAGTAGCTCAGTTTCTAAAATTTTATAATACAAGTAACATAACTCTAAACTTTCCACTCTGCCTCTGGGTCTGTTAGATTAAGACTGAGATCCACATTAATCTGAGAGAAAGCTTTTTTTTTTTTTTTAACACAACTGTTACATTTATTTTTTTTTAATTTTTAATTTTTTATAAACATATATTTTTATCCCGAGGGGTACAGGTCTGTGAATCGCCAGGTTTACACACTTCACAGCACTCACCAAAGCACATACCCTCCCCAATGTCCATAACCCCACCCCCCTTCTCCCAACCCTTCTTCCCCCAGCAACCCTCGGTTTGTTTTATGAGATTAAGAGTCACTTATGGTTTGTCTCCCTCCCAATACCATCTTGTTTCATTTATTCTTTTATTTAGTGTTTTTAACAAGATTTGAGATAGTATTAAATCTGGAAAATTAGACCAGCAGTTACTAAGAGAGAATAAATTGAAATTAGTAAAGATAGTATGAAGATGAAAAACTGACAGCTAAATTTAAAATTATCTCAGAGACAATAATATTGGAGACTCGGGAGAATAAAATTGGTCCAGGAAAGCACAAATACATTCTCAAAATTCAAAAGAAAATAATAAAGAAACTAAAATAATAAGGAATTAAAAAATGGAGAGTAGACCCATTCTACTTATAATAGAAAACACAAAAAGAGAAAGCAGTTGATTGAAAGTCAATGAGCCAAGATGTTCAATACATGAGGAGGTACCAGAAATGAGAACTGTGGGGAAAACAGGCATGGCAGATCCTGAGACTCATTTCATAAGAGGACCATTTAAGTGAAACCTGCATCTTATATTAAGATGGTAACAACAGGTAGGGAAGGATTCAGACTTTTTAAGACAACTGAGATCAGGCACCACACACAGACACACACAGACACACAGACACACCAGGGAAGAACCAGATCAAGATCTAAGTTGGCAATGACTAAGAGATAACCATGGAAACCGAGGTTAAGAAGATAGACTCTATAAAGCATTAACACAACTGGAAAATTTGAATGTTTTCAAAATGTTTATAAATAAGCATATGATAAACTAGATGGATTAGCTATTGACAGCACTAAGATAGTCTGATTAGATTAAGAAGAAGCAACCATTAAAGATATAAAAAGAAAAAAAAAAAAAAAAGATTTCCAAGCTAAAGAAAGTTCTGAAAAGTCACTTAATACCAGGAAAAAAAATGTAGAAAGAGAGCAAAACATACAGGTATTCTAGGAACATTATCAAATTTTAAAAATCTAAGTGAAATTGATAATTTGGGGGAGAAAAGAAACAAATCATAAAGTAGACTCAAAAAAAAAAAAAAAGAAGCAAACTACAAGCAGAATTTACCTCCTTCTCACCTTCCTTCTCCCCCTCTCCTTCTCCTTCCTCCTCCTCCTCTTCTCCTCTTCCTTCTACCCTATTCCTCCCTATCTCTTTCTTTCTCTGTCTCTGTTGCTCTAGCCTTGATTTAGTTGATTAAGTCTAGGTCTTCCAAACTATCACCTCCCTTACTTCAAGTCATTCTCACTTAAAGTCAACTGATTTGGGACTTGACTTATATCTGCAAAACCCCATCACAATAAGACACCTTGGTTAGTGTTCACTTGAATAACAGGACTGCAGCCTAACCAAGATGACACATCAGAAAAAGCCATCTGAACCTACAACAAAAAACAAGACTTTTCATCTCTTTGTTTTTCTCCCTCAAACACCACTTTTTCAACTATAGAAGTCAGAATCCATGACTAGTAAACCAAGAGAAAAGAAAGAAAGGACTCAAAAGATTATACTCTAGAGAAGCTGATCATATGTCAAACAAATACACTCCCTTCCAGCCTCAAGCAGTACAAAATTGTTGGAAGGGAAAAACTTTAAGTTCATAATTTTTAGTATTATATTAAACAGATCATATTAATTACTAAAATCAACCACTCTTGCAACTGACAGTCATCAGAAAACTTTTAAATGAGAGTAAGTTGAAAATTTTAGGAGACTACCAGAGATTTTATCTGTGATTTAAAAAAACAACTAAGCCACAAAGCAGAGTTACAAAGACACTGAAGAAGGAATAGAGTTGTTTCTTCTTGAACCCTGTGAAATCTCTTTTGTTAAATGTAATAAGTTTTTTGAGAATTTTAATGTCTAAAATGTCCTTTTATTTTACACCCATATTTACTTAATAGTTTTTTTTTAATTCCAGTATAGTTAGCATAGAGTGTTATATTAGTTTCAGGTATAAAAATTAGTTTCAGTGATTCCACCATTCTATGCATTATTCAGTGCTCATCAGGATAATTGTGCTCTTAATCCCTTTCATCTCTTTCACCTATTCCCCCACCCACCTCCCTTCTTGTAACCATTGTAACTATCAATTGGTTCTCTAACAGTCAGTTTTTTGGTTTGTCTCTTTTTCTCTTTGTTCATTTGTTTTATTTCTTAAATTTCACATATGAATGGAATTATATATTTGTCTTTGACTAACTTATTTCACCTAGGATTATACTGACTATATACATCCTTGTTGTTGCAAATGGCAGGATTTCATTCTTTTTTTATGGCTGAGTAATACTCCATTATAGATGATAGATGGGTAGAGAGATGGATGATAGATGATAGATAGATAGATGGATAGATAGATAGATCGGTCGATAGTTCCTCTTCTATATCCATTCATCTATTGATAGACACTTGGGCTGCTTCTATATCTTGGCTATTATAAATAATGCTGCAATAAACATAGGGGTGCATATCTTTTTGCATTAGTATTATTGTATTATTTGGGTAAAGACTCAGTAGTGGAATTTCTGGATCATATGGTAATTCTATTTTTAATGTTTTAAAGAACATCCATACTGTTTTCCAAAGTGCCTGCACCAGTTTGCATTCCCATCAACAGCAAAAGAGTGTTCCTCTTTCTCCATATCCTGGCCAACAGTTGCTTTTCTTGTGTTTTTTATTTTAGCCATTCTGACAGGTATAAGGTATTAACTCGTTGTAATTTTGATCAGCATTTCCCTGATGATGAGTGTTGCTGAGCTACTTTTATGTGTTTGTCGGTCATCTGTATGTCTTCTTTGGAGAAATGTCTGTTCAAGTCTTCTGTCCATTTTAAATTGGATTATTTGCTTTGATGTTGAGTTGTTTAAGTTCTTTACAAATTTTGGATACTAATCCTTTATGGATTAGTAACCTTTATAATCCTTTATGTTATTGGCAAAAATATTCTCCCATTCAGTAGGTTGTCTTCCAGTTTCATTCTTTTGCCTGCTGCTGTCCACTTTTCTGAACACCATTTATTGAAGATACTGCCTTTTTCCCATTGCATATCCTTTGCTGAAGAGTCATTGACCATATAGTTGTGGGTTTATTTTTGAGCTCTCTATCTGGTTCCATTGATCTATGTGTCTATAGTTGTGCCAGTATGATGCTTTTTTGGTTACTACAGCTTTGGGGTACAATCTTGATATCTTGGATTGTTGTGATAATCTCTAGTTCTGTTCCTGCTTACAAAGATTACTTTGGAAATCTGGGTCTTCTGTGGTTCCATGCAAATTTTAGGATTGGCTGCAAAATTCTATGAAAAATGCCAAAAGTATTTTGATATAGATTGCATTAAATGTATAGATTGTTTTGGGTAGTATAGGTATCTTAACACATTCCTGTCTGATTGCTGTGGCTAGGACTTCCAGTATTAAGTTAAATAACAGTGGTGAGAATGGACATTGTTGTCTTCTTCCTGAGAATAGGAGGAAAGCTCTCAGTTATTCACTACTTAGCATGATGTTAGCTGTCAGTTTTTGGCATATGGCCTCCATTATGTTGAGGTATGTTTCCTCTAAACCTAATTTATTGAAGGTTTTTGTCAAGAATGCATGCTCTACTTTGAAATAATCATAGAGTTTTATCATTTTTCTTATTTATATAATTGATACTGATATGATGTATCACAAGGTTGATTTGGGACTATTGAGCCATCTTTGTGTCCTAAGAACAAATCTCACTTGACAGTGATGAATGATTTTGTTTAATATATTGTTGGATTTGGTTTGCTAATATTTTGTTGAAGATTTTTGAATCCATGTTAATTAGAGATAGATACTGGCTTGTAGTGTTTTTTGGTTTTTGGTTTTTTTTTTGTGGTATCATTGTCTGATTTTATTATCAGGGTAATGCACTGAATGAATCTGGAAACTTTCCTTCCTCTTCTATTTTTGGAATAGTTTGAGAAGAATGGATTTTAACTCTTTAAGTGTTTGGTAGAATTCACCCACAAAGCTGTCTGGTCCTGGACTTTTGTTTGTTGGAATTTTTTTTTTTAATTACTGATTCAATTTCATCACTGGTAATCTGTTCAAATTTTATATTTCTTCTTCTTTCAGTTTTTAGGGGTTATATGTTTCTATGACTGTATCCATTTTTTCTAGATTGTCCAGTTTGTTGGCATGACTTCTGAAATAAAATATTTGGAACTAAATACCTAAAACATACACTGTTTACCAGGAAAAATTTACATAGAATGGTCATTATCAGGACATAGTCTAGTAAAATTACTGAACTTTGAAGGTAATTTAAAGGTAAATAGAAAAAGTACTATAAGTTTCCAGACAATAAGGCCCATATATATGGGAAAGACAATCAAAGGACACCAGATTTTGAAAACAAAACTATACAACAGAAAGATGAATCAACATATTTAAGATACTCAAGGAATAGAAAATGTGAATCAAGAATTTCACATTCCAGAGGAGTAAAGATGGCGGAGAAGTAGCAGGCTGAGACTACTTCAGCTAGCCGGAGATCAGCTAGATAGCTTATCTAAAGATTGCAAACACCTACAAATCCATCGGCAGATTGAAGAGAAGAAGAACAGCAATTCTAGAAACAGAAAAACAACCACTTTCTGAAAGGTAGGACTGGCGGAGAAGTGAATCCAAAGTGACGGGAATATAGACCCCAGGGGTGGGGCCGGCTCCCGGCAAGCAGCGTTTAACAATGGAGCACAAAATCAGGACTTTTAAAAGTCTGTTGCGCTGAGGGACATCAATCCAGAGGCTAAAATGGGGTGAAGACCACAGGGGGTCAGAGTGGCCTCAGGCCCCGCAGGGTCACAGAAGGATTGGGAGTGTCTACGTGTCGCAGAACTTACAGATATTAGAACAGGGAAGCGGGCTACAGAGACAGAGCCGACAGTGAGCTCACAGCTCGGGGTTACCTTGAACCGGTTGCAGGCTCGGTGAGCTCGGAGCGTGGCCGGAGGTCAGGCAGATGGGAGTTACTGGGCGCTGTTCTCTGAGGGTGCACTGAGGAGTGGGGCCCTGGGCTCTCAGCAACTCCAGGCCGGAGACCAGGAGGCCGCCATTTGTGTTCCTGTCCTCTGGAACTCTATGGAAAGCGCTCAGGGATCAAAAGCTCCTGAAAGCAAACCCGAGCAGATTACTCAGCCTCACCCCTGGTAAGGGTGGTACGATTCCGCCTGGGGCAAAGACACTTGAGAATCACTACAACAGGTCCCTCCCCCAGATCAACAAGAAATCCAGCCAGGACAAAGTTCACCTACCAAGGACTACAGTTTCAATACCAAGAAGAGCAGCAGAATTCCAGAGGAGGAGAAATCAAAGCATGGAACTCATGGCTTTCTCCCTATGATTCTTTAGTCTTAGAGTTAATTTAATTTTTTTTTTCTTTTTCATTTTTTTCTCTTCTTTTGCTAATTTTTTTAAAATTTTACCCCTTTCTTTTTTAACATTTTAAAACTAGTTTATCTAATATATATATATATTTCTTTTTTATAATTTCTTTATTCATTTTCTTTTTTGAAATCTTTTCTTTCTTTCTTTC
>NC_081561.1:70900397-70902669 GCF_022355385.1 Mustela nigripes
AAAAAAAAAAAGAACAAGAGGCAGTACCAAAGGCTAGGGACCTAATAGGGACCTAATCAATACAGACATCGGTAATATGTCAGATCTAGAGTTCAGAATGACAATTCTCAAGGTTCTAGCTGGCTTGAAAAACGCATGGAAGATATTAGAGAAACCCTCTCAGGAAATATAAAAGCCCTTTCTGGAGAAATAAAAGAACTAAAATCTAACTAAGTTGAAAACAAAAAAGCTATTAATGAGGTGCAATAAAAAATGGAGGCTCTCACTGCTAGGATAAATGAGACAGAAGAAAGAATTAGAAATATATAATACCAAATGACAGAGAATAAAGAAGCTGAGAAAAGAGGGACAAACAGCTACTGGACCACGAGGGGAGAATTCGAGAGATAAGTGACATCATAAGACGAAACAACATTAGAATAATTGGGATTCCAGAAGAAGAAAGAGAGAGGGGAGTAGAAGGTATACTGGAGAGAATTATTGGGGAGAATTTCCCCAATATGACAAAGGGAACAAGCATCAAAATTCAGGAGGTGCAGAGAATGCCCCTCAAAATCAATAAGAATAGGTCCACACCCATCACCTAATAGTAAAATTTACAAGTTTTAGTGACAAAGAGAAAATTCTGAAAGCAGCCCAGGAAAAGAAGTCTGTAACATACAATGGTAAAAATATTAGATTGGCAGCAGAATTATCCACAGAGACCTGGCAGGCCAGAAAGAGCTGGCATGATATTTTCAGAGCACTAAATGAGAAAAACATGCAGCCAAGAATACTATATCCAGCCAGGCTATCATTGAAAATAGAAGGAGAGATTAAAAGCTTCCAGGATAAACAAAAACTGAAAGAATTTGCAAAAGGCAAACCAGCTCTACAGGAAATATTGAAAGGGGTCCTCTAAGCAAAGAGAGAGCCTACAAGTGGTAGATCAGAAAGGAACAGAGAAAATATACAGTAACAGTCACCTTACAGGCAATACAGTGGCAATAAATTCATATCTCTCAATAGTTACCTTGAATGTTAATTGGCTAAATGCCCCAATCAAAAGACACAGGGTATCAGAATGGATAAAAAAACAAAACCCATCTATATTTTGCCTACAAGAAACTCATTTTAATCCCGAAGACACCTCCAGATTTAAAGTGAGGGGATGGAAAACAATTTACCATGCTAATGGACATCAAAAGAAAGCAGGAGTGGCAATCCTTATATCAGATCAATTAGATTTTAAGCCAAAGATTATAATAAGAGATGAGGAAGACACTATATCATACTCAAAGGGTCTGTCCAACAAGAAATTCTAACAATTTTAAATATCTATGCCCCCAACATGGGAGCAGCCAACTATATAAACCAATTAATAACAAAATCAAAGAAACACATTCAACAATAATACAATAATAGTAGGGGATTTTAACACTCCCCTCACTGAAATGGACAGATCATCCAAGCAAAAGATCAACAAGGAAATAAAGGTATTACATGACACACTGGACCAGATGGACATCACAGATATATTCAGAACACTTTATCCCAAAGCAACAGAATACACATTCTTCTCTAGTGCACATGGAACATTCTCCAGAATAGATCGCATCCTCGGTCCTAAATCAGGACTCAACTGGTATCAAAAGATTGGGATCATTCCCTCCATATTCTCAGACCACAATGCTCTAAAGCTAGAACTCAACCACAAAAGGAAGTTTGGAAAGAACCCAAATACATGGAGACTAAACAGCATCCTTCTAAAGAATGAATGGGTCAACCAGGAAATTAAAGAAGAACTTAAAAAAATCACGGAAACAAATGATAATGAAAACACAACGGTTCAAAATCTGTGGGACACAACAAAGGCAGTCCTGAGAGGAAAATATATAGAGGTACAAGCCTTTCTCAAGAAACAAGAAAGGTCTCAGGTACACAACCTAACTCTAAACCTAAAGGAGCTGGAGAAAGAACAAAAAACAAACCCTAAACCCAGCAGGAGAAGAGAAATCATAAAGATCAGACAGAAATCAAAAAAAATAGAAACCAAAAACACAATAGAACAAATCAACAAAACTAGGAGCTGGTTCTTTGAAAGAATTAATAAAATTGATAACCCCCTGGCCCGACTTATCAAAAAGAAAAGAGAAAGGACCCAAATAAATAAAATCATGAATGAAAGAGGAGAGATCACAACTAACACCAAAGAAATACAAACTATTATAAGAACATACTATGAGCTACAAATTTGACAATCTGGAAGAAATGGATGCATTCCTAGAAACAT
>NC_081561.1:70902769-70903942 GCF_022355385.1 Mustela nigripes
CACCCTGGCCAGACTTATCAAAAAGAAAAGAGAAAGGACCCAAATAAATAAAATCATGAATGAAAGAGGAGAGATCACAACTAACACCAAAGAAATACAAACTATTATAAGAACATACTATGAGCTACAAATTTGACAATCTGGAAGAAATGGATGCATTCCTAGAAACATAAACTACCACAACTGAACCAAGAAGAAATAGAAAGTCTGAACAAACCCATAACCAGTAAGGAGATTGAAACAGTCATTAAAAATCTCCAAACAAACAAAGCCCAGGGCAGGGTGGCTTCCCGGGGGAATTCTACCAAACATTTAAAGAAGAACTAATTCCTATTCTCCTGAAACTGTTCCAAAAAGTAGAAATGGAAGGAAAACTTCCAAACTCATTTTATGAGGCCAGCATCACCTTGATCCCAAAACCAGACAAGGATCCCATCATAAAAGAGAGCTATAGACCAATATCCTTGATGAACACAGATGCGAAAATTCTCAATAAAATACTAGCCAATAGGATTCAAAAGTACATTAAAAGGATTATTCACCACGACCAAGTAGGTTTTATTCCAGGGCTGCAAGGTTGGTTCAACATCCACAAATCAATCAATGTAATACAACACATCAATAAAAGAAAACAAGAACCATATGATAATCTCAATAGATGCTGAAAAAGCATTTGACAAAGTACAGCATCCCTTCCTGATCAAAACTCTTCAAAGTGTAGGGATAGAGGGCACATACCTCAAAATTATCAAAGCCATCTAGGCAAAAGCCACCGCAAATATCATTATCAATGGAGAAAAACTAAAAGCTTTTCCACTAAAGTCAGGAACACGGCAGGGATATCCATTATCACCACTGCTATTCAACATAGTACTAGAAGCCCTAGCCTCAGCAATCAGACAACAAAAGGAAATTAAAGACATCCAAATCAGCAAGGAAGTCAAACTATCACACTTCACAGATGATATGATACTATATGTGGAAAACCCAAAAGACTCCACTCCAAAACTGCTAGAACTTGTACAGGAATTCAGTAAAGTGTCAGGATATAAAATCAATGCACAGAAATCAGTTGCATTTCTGTATACCAACAACAAGACAGAAGAAAGAGAAATTAATGAGTCATTCCCATTTACAATTGCACCGAAAACCATAAGATACCTAGGAATAAAC
>NC_081561.1:70913942-70972585 GCF_022355385.1 Mustela nigripes
CACCGAGCTCACCGAGCCTGCGACCGGTTCAAGGTAACACGGAGCTGTGAGTTTACTGTCGGCTCTGTCTCTGTAGCCGGCTTTCCCGTTCCAATACCCGCAAGCTCTGCGACACTCAGACACCCCCGATCCTTCTGTGACCCTGCAGGACCTGAGGCCACGCTGACCCCGCGTGGGCTTCGTCCCGGTTTAGCCTCTGGAGTGATGTCCCTCAGCGGAACAGACTTTTAAAAGTCCTGATTTTGTGCTCGGTTGCTCCGCCGCTTGCTGGGAGCCGGCCCCTCCCCCTGGGGTCTATTTTCCCGTCGCTTTGGATTCACTTCTCCGCCGGTCCTACCTTTCAGAAAGTGGTTGTTTTTCTGTTTTCAGAATTTCTGTTCTTCTTCTCTTCGATCTGCCAATGGATTTTCAGGTGTTTGTAATCTTTAGATAAGCCATCTAGCTGATCTCCGGCTAGCTGAAGCAGTCTCAGCCTGCTACTTCTCCGCCATCTTGACTCCTCCACCCAAAAATCAGTTTCTTTTACATTTTGTAGAGCTTAAGTCCCTTATCACAACATAGTATTACAGTCACTGCCATCACATACTTTCCTTTATTTACTTATCATGGAGTTGACATCATTTTAAAGTAAAATTTTAATTGTGTCTTGAGAGCAGTATTTTTCACCTTTAGAATATTATTTCCAAACTTGTATTGAAAATGAAAGCAAGATGTATTTATTTTATAGAAATTCCATTCATTTATGATAACGTATCAGAAATAAACTAAGTTGACATACCAACATTACAGTTAGCAAGAAGTAAAAGAGAAATTAAAGCATGAACAATAAATTAAAACTCAAAGGAAATGCAGAAAGCATTAGAGAAAATCAAAGCGCTGATATAATTATTAAAAAATTTCAACAGAAGTGAGAAAATCTTAAGTTGATTTTGCAAAAAAACTGGAACACTAGCTACCTGCACTCACCCAATGAAGCCTCTCTGCAGGGTACTTCTTAGGAATCAGCATATTTCCTGGGTCTAAAATGAATGCAGGTTCTTACTGCCTCCACATCATCCTTCTGTCATTAACTAAAATCCCAGTTCCTAAAACTCCTTTGAAGACTATCACCTACAAGATGTAATAAGCAAAGTTCTTAATTTAATTTAATATGAAAAGAGTTACTTGTTGTGAAAAGAGTTTTCTATGATTGAAGGAAAGTCCAAAAGTTAGTAAAACTTGGTTGCTGACCTCTAAGAGTTTAACAATGAGCAGAGGAAGACACATGTTGGACAAAGACAACAAGGACACAAAGCAGGTGAGAAGAGCTATAGAAATTGTTAACAGGGCATTTGGAGCTTGGGAAAAGTGCCCAGTACCCAAAGCCCTGATTTTGAAAGATGTTTACATAATTTTTTCTATCACAAAGGGAAATAACCATTATCATATTTATTTTGAAAACAGTAAGATATTTAGAAAGTAAATTAGAGAGTATTAAATCCTAGGTCATTGTGATGGTTAATCCTAGGTCAAGTGTCAAGTTGGCTAGGCCATAGTACACAGATACTTAATTAAACATTACATTTTAAATATAACCAAAATTAATCTAACATATTATGAAGTATGTATCTCAATTATCCTCCAGATAAAAAACACTCACATCATAGTACTAGTTGTAGGTAACTAACTCAAGGACAAGCTAATATTGTACTAGTTTAAGGACAGGCTAACATTCAATTTAATTTAGATATGAGGGAGCAGGTCTACCACTCTCTTCACATAGCATCCATGTCTTAGTCAGTGGTCTCCAGATACCAGGAAGGGAAAGGCAACATAAGCACACACACACAGTCATTAAAAGGACAAGATCCAAAAACGGTACATACAAGCACCTCACCACCATTTTTTTCTTTTATCCCTTTCACCAGTACTTAGTCACATAATTGTGCCTAGACACAAAGGAGTCCGAAAAATGTAATCTTTAGCTAGTGGGTCATATACCTGCCCAGATAAAACTCTATTAATATGAAATGGGAAAAAAAAAGAATATAAGAGCACTATTAGCCATCTATCACAATTTTTCTTTTCCTCATAAATTAAAATGTCAATTTAAGTCCTTATATATGCTAGGTTTTTTCCCTTGGACTTTATTCTATTCCCCTGATCTTTGTTCTGTTGCTATGCCAACACAATTCTCTCTCCTTACAACGGTTTTATATTAAGTGTTAACCTTTAATTAGTTTTCTCTGCCTCTTGCGTTAACTTTTCTTAACTCTTCATACCAATTTTAAACTCTCACTATTCACAGACAACATGATACTCTATGTAGGAAAGCCAAAGACTCCACCAAAAAATAGCTATAACTAATACATAAGTCCAGTGAAGTCACAGGATATAAAAGCAATGTGCAGAAATCTGTTGCATTTCTATCCACCAATAATGAAGAAGCAGAAAGAGAAATCAAGGAATTGATCCTATTTACAACTGCACCAAAAACCACAAGATACCTAGGAATACACCTAACCAAAGAAGTAAAGGATCTGTACTCTGAAACCTATAGAGCACAGGAGGCATCAAAATTCTGGATTTTAAGCTACACTACAAAGCTGTAGTCATCAAGACAGTGTGGTACTGTCACAAAAATGGATATATTGATCAATGGAACAGAATAGAGAATCCAGAAATAGACCCACAACTATATGGTCAACTAATCATCAATAAAGCAAGAAAGAATATCCAGTGGAAGAAAAAAAGTCCCTTCCACAAATGATGTTGGGAAACCTGGACAGCAATATGCAGAAGAATGAAACTGGACCACTTTCTTTTACCACACCCAAAAATAAATCCAAAATGGATGAAGTACCTAAATGTGAGACAAGAAACCATCAAAATTCTAGAGGAGAACAAAGGCAGTAACCTCTTTTGACATCTGCGGTAGCAACTTCTTACTAGATATGTCACCTGAGATAAAAGCAAAAATGAACTATTGGCACTTCATCAAAATAAAAAGCTTCTGTACAAAACTAAAAATCAGCCCATGGAATGGTAGAAGATATCTGCAAATGAAATATTTGATAAAGATGTTGTATCCAGAATCTATAAAGAACTTATCAAACTCGACACCCCCAAAACAAACAATCCGATTAAGAAATGGGCAGAAGACATGAATATATTTTTTCCAAAGAAGACATCCAGATGGCTAACAAACACATGAAAAGATGCTCAACACCACTCCTCATCTGGGAAATACAAATCAAAACCATAACGAGATATCACCTTATACCTGTCAGAATGGCTAAAATTAATAATACAGGAAACAGATGTCAGCAAGGATGTGGAGAAAAGGGAGCCCTCTCACACTGTTGGTGGGAATGCAAACTGAAGCAACCAGTCTGGAAAACAGTATGGAGGTTTCTCAAAAAGTTAAAAATAGAACTAACCTATGATGCAACAATTGCACTACTAGGTATTTACCTAAATGTTACAAAAATACAGATTTGAAGGGTATATGTATCCCAATATTAAAGCAACATTATCAACTCTAGCCAAATTATGGAAATAACTCAAATTTCCACCAACTGATAAATGATATATATCTCATATATATGATATATATATATATCTTCTTTATTTATATATATGTATATATACATGGAATATTACTTAGCCATTAAAAACAATATAATCTTGCCATTTGCAATGAGTGGATGGAGCTAGAGTATACTATGCTCAGTGAAATAAGTCAATCAGAGAAAGACAAATACCATACGATTCACTCCTCTGTGGAATTTAAGGAAGAAAACAGATGAGCAAATAGGAAAGGGTGGAGAAGAGAGGATAACAAACCATAAGAGACTCTTTTATTTTTTTTTTAAGATTTTATTTATTTATTTGACAGAGAGAGATCACAAGCAGGCAGAGAGGCAGGCAGAGAGAGAGAGAGAGAGGGAAGCAGGCTCTCTACTCAGCAGGGAGCCCAATGTGGGACTTGATCCTAGGACCCCAAGATCATGACCTGAGCCAAAGGCAGCAGCTTAACCCACTGAGCCACCCAGGCACCCCCATAAGAGACTCTTAACAATAGAGAACAAACTGAGGGTTGATGGAGGGAGATGGGTGGGGGATGGGCTAGATGGATGATGGGTATTAAAGAGGGCACTTGTGATGAGTACTGGGTGTTGTATGCAAGTGATGAGTCACTGAATTCTTCTCCAGAAACCAATATTGCCCTGTATGCTAACAAAATTTAAATTAAAGAAAAAAAAAAGAAGTTAGCTCCATTACTTGTATGATTATAAGTTCTGTATCTGTTTCTACTTATGAAACTCTTGTTTCCAAATTACTATCCTAAATCTGTCTTCCAGTTGTCTCATATTTTCATTAATCATTTTCAACTATACATGGTGAGATACTTCTACTGATACTTCTACTGGGTTTTCCTAACAACAAATCGGTTCACCAGTGAATACATTATGTTTCAGAAAAAAATTGTGGACTTTTTAAAAAAGATTTTATTTATTTATTTGATTGAGAGAACACAAGTAGTCAGAAGAACAGCCACAGGGAGAGGGAGAAGCAGGCTCCCCGCTAAGCAGGGAGCCCAGGATGGGAGGCTCGACCCTAGGACCCTGGGATAATGACCTGAGCTGAAGGCAGACATTTAACTGACTGAGCCACCCAGGTGCCCGTTTTTAATTTTTAAATTCAAAAAATCACACTACTTAATTCATAAGTTCTTTTAGTTTCTATGGAAGGAATCAGGACTCTTCATAGATATTCCAGTATGGTTCTTCTTCTAAGACCATGGTAAAGTTATACCTCCCTACTCTTGCACTGCACTATGTGAGTTTCTTTAGCTAATAACATATAAGCAGCAGTAACGTGTGACATAATTGTGTAGAACCCTAAGAGCACATGTGCAATTTCCATGTTTCCTTCCCCTGCCCTTAATAATCACTGAGGAAATTTCCCTTCCAGATTTTGTATTCAAACATAAATGAAACCTAGAGAAGTTCACTGGCACTGTTATTTTCTCAGGTGTCTTTATACCTTACCACTGGTCAATCCCCAGCAATTGAGAGCTGAACACATAATAAATATTTTAGAGTTTTGTGTTTGGCTTAGCTTTTCTTTGTTTTTATAAAAAAGAACAAATTGAAGAGAAGGGAGAAGAAATAAAGTAGATTTTCACAGTCTACTGAGTGAGTGAGATAATGCAAGATATACAACTGGATCTGTTAGCACCCAGAACAGTGAATTTATCAAAGGTGAATAGGGAGTCTTACCTCCTAATAGTGGGCATACTTAGTTCTGGCTCTTACTGTTGATAAATTAAATGTATTGGAAAGGTGTTCTAAGATTGTACCAGGTAAATTTAAACAAAGGTAAGTATGTTCCTTTTCTTACAACCACAATTCTGGCATGTTTCATTCCATCCTCTTTCTTTCTTTTTTTTTTTTTTTTTTAGATTTATTTATTTATTTATTTGACAGACAGAGATCACAAGTAGGCAGAGAGAGAGAAGGGAGGAAGCAGGCTCCCTGCTGAGCAGAGAGCCCGATGTGGGGCTCGATCCCAGAACCCTGAGATCATGACCTGAGCCGAAGGCAGAGGCTTTAACCCACTGAGCCACCCAGGTGCCCCATTCCATCCTCTTTCTTCTTTGCTAAGCAGCTACAGAAGTTTATTGCCTCTGAAGTATCTCCTGAGTTAGGGAACAACCAAAGATGTCTGCTCTATTGCCCCTAACTGGTACCTTTTGAAAAGCTGGTATACTTCCTTTACAACAAGCAGAGAGAACAGAATCCAGTTAATCTTATTGTTAAGTAAAACAGAGTATTACTTTTCAAGTCTGATCCTATATAAGCAGATAGACAATTATGTTTTTGTAGAATAAACCTTATTATCCCTGGCTCGAGCTTTAGAAATTCTTGGGGAGATGATTAAACTTACTCCTTTGCCACCAAGATCACTCGAAACTGTTACACAGTTGGGATCCCAAAGTCCAGCTCTTTGTAATCAGCTCTTTCAGTTCCCAGCTCCTTTTCAGAGACTTCCTAGGAAAATTGAATCAAGAATGGTTATAATATCTGTCTACATATGGTCCCAGAAAAATCATATTGATTTCCTCTTTCTATATCTCCTGGAATAATTTTTTTCTTTTAAATCTTTGAAATCTTGAAATACAGAAGTTTTCTTAAAGCTCCCCTAACTCTAGATAATTAGGGCTGATCAGCCTGTAGTCAGCCCTATGATTTCCCCCAAATGATTCCAAGATGTAATCTCTACTTTTTTAGACTCTATTCTTCACTCTTTAAAAGACTATGCTAGTAATTTCAAGGTGATGTTTTCATCTTGGACTTTGTGATGATGAAGTAGCTGACATTTCTTTTACTAAGAGGGGGCAAATACTCAGTTAACCTCTGATAGAGGCTGAGATATTACAAAAATGTTATCTATTGCAGTTTTGGCATAGATATCCTTCACAATAATAATTTTTAATGGGATTGTTTTCTATCTCTCCAGTACCAATTTCTCCTTCCTTCCAGCAAAAATGCTGTGATTTTCTATTAAAGAATTACTCATCTCCAGCTCCCAGTCAATGTGGTTTAACCAGAGTTGACCATACCCTAGGGGGTCAGTTGGCATAAGTAGGTCAATTCATCTCATCCTCTGGATAAAATCAGTATATCAGGAATAGACATAAACAAAGTAAGTAAAAAAATTTTCTGGGGCTCTCATGAGAGAGCAGTTTTCTTTTTCTACTGGATTTTGTTGTATGAAGGTCAGAAATTCTACTATAGTCATCCTTAACATGAGGAGAGGATAAGCACTACGCAAAGAACAGCTGAAAAACATGTCTTGTTAACATCATTTAGGGGAGCAGCATAAAAAAAAAAAAAAAAACCAACCCTACTCCTTCAGTGTCTTTATGAAGCAGTGTAGCACACTAGCCCAGGTAATTTTGTAGGAAAGAAAAAAAAAAAGTTCTTACATTGTCCAAGACACTCATATTAAACTATGCAACCAAAACTATGTCCAGGCTAATAAATATTTAAAAATATAAAAATAAGATAAGCATTTAAAATATGCTTAACATTGAAATGGCACCTATTCTTTGACTTCAGCAGTGGACCTTTGACTTCAAGAAATCTAGTGAGAGAAGAAAGATTATAACTTGAGAGTGTCACATATATTTTTTAACAATTATGAAATCACTTAGTATTGCTTATTTATATATTTATCTATTTATTTATTTATTTTTAAATATTTTATTTATTTATTTAAAGAGAGAGATAGCAGGGTGAGGGGCAGAGGGAGAGGGAGAAGGAGAATCTCGAGCAGCCTCCATTCCTGAAACAGGGCTGTATCTCACTACCCTGAGATCAAGACCCAAGCTGAAATCAAGAGCCAGATGCTTAACTGACTGAGCCATCCAGGCATTCTTATTTATTTTAAGTAGGCTCCGTGTCTAGCATGGAGCCCAGTGCAGGGCTAGAAGTTACAACCATGAGATCAAGACCTGAGCTAAGATCAACAGTCTGACATTTAACCAACTGAACTGCCCAAGTGGGCCAATATTACATATTTAAGTAAACAAGACATGTGGTTGATTTTGACAGAATACTCTAAATACAGTGTTATTATTGTTACTATCTTCAATGAATACTAAAACTTTATGTGGCGCATAAGCAAATTTGATTACTATTAGTAACTTTCTTCCATCTAATTAGCATAACAATGCTCTATCCTACAAATATGGTATTAAAGTCACTACCCATGAAAACTACTTTTCAGTAGAGGTTTCAAAATTCACTGGTACTATAATGAAATTCACTGAGCCTAGAATTATAACAAAAAAGTTGTTACTGAGGTACAAATGTTTGGATTTATTGACTTTTCCCTCATATTGGGATAAACACAGACCATAAAAACTATATATTTTAGATATCATATATCTAAATAATGATAAAAATTATATATTATATATATGATATATGTATCATATATATATATAATTATATATATGATAAAAATATATATTTTAGATATGTTTGATAATAAAATGAATGTTCTTAACACATTGGTTCTGGAACATACACTGACAGAGGATTCCAAGACAGAGGCTGGACTTTGGTAATCAAAGCATGTATGGAATGTTTCCTGGGTCTTCACTTGTCTGTGGTAGTAAAGAATGAGTTCTTTTTCTCTTATCCACATTCTTCCATCCCAGAGGCTTATATTGTCATTTCTCAGAAAATGTCCATCTCCTACCAGTTTTAGAAGGTTCTATTACTTCAAAATTCACAGTGTATATGTTTGTACCACCCATTTCATAAACATTTGAAAGCAGAAGTCAACTGTAATATAAAGAGTATTGCAGAACTACTTTATGTATTTATACATTTTTGTCAACATATTTTAAGCATTTCAAGCACAATGGGCATAGTTCTTAAGTATAAAATATATTATAAATATGTCTTTTTTTCCTTGATATCATTGTGCACATTTCTGAGTACAAAATTCTCCATAAATGTTTTGTTGAAATGAGTTTATAATCATTTCTATTCTCTTCACTGCATAATAATAAATTACTAAAAAGTAAGACTGAACTACATGTGAACGAACTATCTATTGATGGGTTAATCTACTTCAAAACTGTTTTTAATGCTTTTTTTAAACAATTAAGTAGGAACAGACTCTTTATATTTTTTATTGTATGTATGTATATATAAAAAGATCTAGAGCTAGGTTGAGAAATTTCCATACAATTATAAGGCAAGAATTAAAGCAGTAATTTACTTTTGACAAAGAATTTTAAAATAAAATTAGATTTGAGGAACGAAGTTCTAGTGCAAAATAAGTACATTCTATAAATGCAACTATAAATCCTGGACAGAATGTAAGGAGATATCTCTGAAAAGCAAACAGTAGCATATAAATAAGAAAAGAATACCATAATTTGAAGCATCACCAAATAAGTGACTTTTCCCCTACAGTAATCTCTAATCTCATCTCAATGCAGTCCAAAACATCTAAGCACTGGAGTGCAGGGAGAGAGACCTCAAGAAGAAACTATCTACTTCTAATTCAGGAAGTGGAGAAGGGAACTCCTAAAGTACAGAGTGTAGAAATGGCTTTTTGTCTTTTTCTCTAGTGTCTCCAATCTTAGGCAACAAATGATCCTATGGTGAGATAGTGGGAAAGGGACCCCTATAGGAACCAAACTTCTAAGAAACTTTCTTTCTGATTGGGGGAGCTTTAATCCCATGAGATAGGTCACATTATCCATTGTTTTTGTTTCTCTGTTGTACAGATGTGGGTGCAGGCCTGGAAGCATTTGACAAAGCACGGTAGGAAAGTACCACACTACTATAGCTAGATGACTGAAGAAAAGAGCCCTAGAAAAGTGATAAGTACTGGCGAGACTGCAAAGAAAGAGAGAAGCTCAGGAAAATAAGACCTTAAATTTGTTTGTGAATTCCATGGGCTCACCCTCAAGCTGCACAACTATAGATTTGATCACCCTTTGAAAGAATGTGAGAAGTGAATTAACTTAGAGACTGCCACCCTGGTCCCTGAACACTGAGTGATGCACACCTGGCATATTTTGATTAGCATTGAACAGGCTTTGAAAATTAAACTGACATTAGAACCACAGCACACTAAAGGTATGCTGGAACTTGTGCTCTGAATCTAATTAGGTTAATTGTCTGCTAAAACAAAATTTTCAACATGCCTTATAGAATTTACAAGATTTAGAATTTTATAACATAATATTTTAAATGTCCAAATAGTAATCCAAAAATCTCAACTCATATAGAAAAATACAATCAACTTATACCAAGGCAGAGATGAAAAAACATTGTATTTATGTAACAAAGATTCTGACGTAACTATTATAAAAAGACTTCAACACACAAGTGTAAACATTCTTGAAGGGAATAGAAAAATATAAAGAAACACCAAAGAAATAGTTAAGAAGAACAAATAGAAATTTTATAAATGAATATACATTACAGAATTGGGGAAAAAAAAGAAAACCTCACTGGATAGGCTTAAAATTAAAATGGAGACTACAGAAAAAAGAGTCCAATGACCTTGAAGAAAAATCCATACAAGTGTCAATCTGAATACAAACAAGAAAATAGATTAAAAGTAAATAAATGCAGCCTTAAGGACCTGTGGGAAAATAACAAAAGGTCTAATAATGCATGTCTTCCAAGTCCTAGAAGAGGAGGAAAAATGTGATAGTGCCAAAATTTTTGAAGAAATAATGATTGAAAATGTCTCAAGTTAGGTGAAAGACATTAGCACAGAGATTTAAGAATCTAATCAAAACTGAAATAGTATTTACTCAAAGAAATTCATTCACAAGCATATGATAGTTAAATATCTGAAAATTAAAAACAGAAAGAAAAATATTTGTAGCAGCCAAAGAAAACGATGCACCACCTATCTGGGTAAGAACCATTCAAATAACTTCAGATTTCTCACCAGAAAACATAAAAACAAGAAAGAAGAAGGCTTTTAATGTGCTTAGAAAAAAGAATTGCTGGGCGCCTGGGTGGCTCAGTGGGTTAGAGCCTCTGCCTTCAGCTCAGGTCATGATCCCAGGGTCCTGGGATCAAGCCCCAAATCGGGCTCTCTGCACGGCAGGGAGCCTGCTTCCTCCTCTTTCTCTGCCTGCCTCTCTGCCTACTTGTGATCTCTGTCTGTCAAATAAATAAATAAATAAAATATCTAAAAAAAGGAAAAAAGAATTGTCAACCTATTATTCTATAGCCAGTGAAAATATCTTTGGGGAATGAAGCTGAAAGAAAGTCATTCTCAGATAAAGTTAAGCTAGGAGAATTTACAACCAACATACATATTCTAGAAGAATTGCTAAATAAAGTTTTTCAGTCAGAGAGAAATATTACCAGAAGTAAACTTGAAATATCAGGAATAAAGATAAGCAACAGAAATAGTAAATATCTAAGTAAATATAATAGATTATTCTCCTAGTAAGCTCTTTAAAGTACATTTGACAGTTCAAAGCAAAAATTATGAGGAGGAGGAGAATGATTCTGAGGAGATTTCAATTTATGTATTATAATTTATGAAACAACTAATACATAAAGAGAGAGGGAGGTAGTTAAAGAGACCTACACAGTAGTAAAATCTACATTTGACTTTCAGTGGTAAATAATTGATTTTTGTAGACTTCTTAGATGTTAATATGTATAATTCCTATATCAGCCATTAAAAGAAATACATGGTTATCTAGACAAAAATACACTGGAGAACTAAAAAATGCTAAAACAATCCACAGAAAAACGGAGGAGAACCAAAGAAACAAATAGCACCACCAAAACCAAAACAAACAAACAGCAACAAAAAACAGGGGCAAAATGGTGAAGCCTGGTAGTGGGTATTAAGGAGGGCACCTATTGCATGGAGCACTGGGTGTGGTGCATAAACAATGAATTTTGGAACACTGGAAAAATATAAAATAAAAAATAAATAAAAGAAAATGATGAACCTAAAACAAAACATCAAAATTACATTAAGTTACATTAAATGGAAATGTCTAAAGACACCAACTAAAGGATAGCTATTGTCCAAATGTATATGTTGTTATTCAACTTGCAAATATTTATATATTTTAAAAAGTGTATGTATGTGTATATGTGTATATATATGAAACTATGACCCAGTATGTCTTTTCCTGGTAATGCAGGATGAAAAACTACATGGTCATATCTATTTATGGAGTAAATTAATATTAATATTAATTTAATGAATATTAAATTAATTTAATATTCATTAAATTCAGTAAATTAATATTAATTTAATTAATATTAATATTCATTTATGACTTAAAAGAATACTTCTGAGCAAACTAGGAATAGAAGGAACTTCTTCAACCTTATAAAAAGCACCTTCAGGAGCACCTAGGTGGCTCAGTGGGTTAAAGCTTCTGCCTTCCACTCAGGTCATGATCCCAGGGTCCTGGGATCAAGCCCCACATTGAGCCCCAAATCGGGCTCTCTGCTCAGCAGGAAGCCTGCTTCTCCCCTCTCTCTCTCTGCCTGCCTCTCTGCCTACTTGTGATCTCTGTCTGTCAAATAAATAAATCAAACCTTTTTTTTTTTAAAAAAAAGCACCTACAAAAAACTATAATAAATGTCATACTTAATGGTGAAAGACTGCATGTTTTTCCATGATTTGTATAGGACAAGAATATCCATTTTTCCCACTGTTGTCCAGCATGGTATAGGAAGTTCTGGTCATACAATAAATCAAGAAAAATAAATTAAAATGACATATAGATAAGAAATGAAGAAATGAACTTGTACCTATTTATTTATGACATGATTATATATCTACATAATCTACAAAATAATCTACAAAAATAATCTACAAAACACTACTAGAATAAAAAGTGAGTTAAGCAAGTTTGCAGGATATAGGCCAACAAACATAAAGTCAATTTTTTCAATGTACAATTGGAGACCAAAATTTTGAAAAAGGTTATATTTACAATAGCTCAAAAAATGAAGTGCTTATGTATAAATCAAACTATGCACAAGATCCCTGTAATAAAACATACAAAATGCTAAAGAAAGACATTAAAAGAGATATAAATAAGTGCAGATACATAAAATTTTTTATGAATTGGAAAATTCATAGTAAAGATATTAAATCTCAAATGAATCTAACTGATTTAATGCAGTTTCAAACAAAATCTCATAGAATTCATTGGTAGAGATGGACAATCTGATTTTAAATTTGGAAAATATAAGGAAATAGAATAACTAAAACAATTTTTAAAAAGAAAATTAAAGTTGCAGAAATCATACAACTCACTTTTAAGACTTACTACTAGGTTACAATAATCAGGATACTGGTGCTGGCAAAAGGATATAAAGACAGCCCACCAGAATATTTCACACAAATATTGCAAATAAATTTTTACAAATATAAAAAAGTAACTATATGTATAAAGGATAGATTTTTCAACAAATGATGTGGGAACAACTGGATAACCATATGCAAAAATCAAACAAACAAACAAAAAAGACTAAGCACTGACTTAAAATTCACAAAAATTATCACACAAAATTTAACACAAAATAATTCATAACTAGAGGTGCCTGGGTTACTCAGTTGATTAATGTCTGACTCTTGATTTCACTCAGGTCATGATTTCTGGGTCATGAGATCAAGCCCCATGTTGGATTCTGCACTCTGTGGGGAGTATGCTTGAGATTCTCTCTCTCCCTCCCCTCTCTCCCTCTATACCTCCTCCTGCTCACTCTCTTTCTCTCTAATAAATAAACAAACCTTCAGGAAAAAAAGAAAAAAAAAAACCTCATAACCCTAAATATAAAAGGAAAAACTTTTAAAGGAAAACATGGGAGAAAACCTTCATGACCTAAGATTGGGCAATGAGTTTTTAGACATACTGCATAAAAAGATGAATCAGACTGTATGGAAATTGGTGAGAATTATTAAGAAAATTAAAAGACAACTTATAGAGTGGGGGAAATACTTGTAAATCACAAAATAAACAAAGGATTATATATTTAAATAGAATTCTCAAACTCAAAAGAATACCGATTTTAAAAAATGGTTAAAAATTTGAACAGACCCTTCACCAGAAAGAATACAAAGATATTATACAAATACATGAAAAATATGTCAATATCAGTAGCTATTAGGGAATGAATATTAAAGCCATGATGAGATAACACCACATGCTATTAGAATGGCTAAAATAAAAATTAAAAAAAAATTTAAAAAAACACTGGTAATTCCAACCTCCAGCAAAGATGTAGAGAGGGAGTTCTCTTACCTTGCTCATAGGAATGCAAAGTTGTACGACCATTGAAAATGTTTCACAGTTTCTTATAAAAGTAAACATATACTTACCAGATGACCCAGTAATGCCATCCTGGGTACATAATGTTTATAGCACTATAGTCATAATTTCCAAAACCTTGAAATAACCCAGTCTCAAAATGGGTTATTTATCTTAAAATTCCATTTATATTACACTCTTGAAAAAAAAAAAAAGACTGTAATGATGGAAAACAGATTAGTGGTTGTTAGGGTTCTGAGGTGGTGGAAGCACATGTCACAAAAAGATATACAAGGGAGGTGTTTTGGGGTAGCAATACTATTCCATATTGTGATAGCAGTGGTGGTGATTACACAGTTCTATACATGTGTTAAAATTCATAGAACCAAAAAATAACATCCATTTTACTGTATAATAACTTAAAAATTAAAATAAATACTTGTAAGACAAGTGACAGAAATTGCTAGGAAGGAAGAAGAAAAAGAGAAAAATACTTTGGTGATCACATAATGATTATGTTTACTATAATGATTTTATATTTCTCATCTGTACTTCTTTGATAGTGAAATAAGACCACATATTCTGTTTCCTATGAATCCTGTATACAAAATCTCTTGTGCATGCCGATGTCCCAACACATGATGCCTGACTGATGACTATTGGTTCACATATTGTACACCATTTAAACACTGTGGAATAGGGGAGAAATTTCTGTTTGGGGATTTCTGTCAGCTTCTATGCCTTTTGAATTATGAGGTACAAACTACCCACATGTCTTTTTCTATAAATCTGGTAATAAATTTCTCTCTCATCTGAGTTGCATACAGCAATAAGAACATAAATGTAATACATTCTGACACAAGAGGTGGGGGTGGGGATAGAGTGGAGAAGTACTTATTTCCTATTTTCCTTCTTTATATGGGTAGGAGAATTAATTGTTGTCCTGGCTAAGTTCCAGCTCAGGTAATTACTTTCTCCAAAAAATTTCCACTGTAGTTTTAATTGAACAATTTATTTTTTACTTCCTGTCTTAAATCAGATGCCTATGCCTATTTTCAACTGCTTCAGAAATATATCTACTCTGAGCTAAAATTCAAGAGACCATGGATATAGCTATTTTCATAGAAAAAGCAGTATACTTTTTAAAAAAGTGTTTTATTTTCTTTCTGGATAAAAAAGAGCTGAGTAAGATTAAAATAAGTTCCTTCTACCCTATTCAGTGAAAAGATAGATGATAAAACAGGACTATGCCTGAGTCTTCTAGTACACAAAAAAAATCAGCAAGGCAGTAAACTTATTAACATCTGATATTGTTGCAACATCTGAGAAAACATTAGGTTTTCTTGTTTTATTCCCAATTTCAAACAGTTATCCACACTAGTAAAATCACTGGTCAGCTACATTTGTTTATAGTTTCATAAATGATTTTTCAGAAAACCTTTTTTTTTTTCATCCTGGACATCAGAAATGTATATGTCAGACTTAAGTGATTATAGGCATTTTAATAAAGGAATGAGGCATTATTATTAAAACTACATATGAAAGGCCTTTTTTGATGATGAATTAGGTTAGCAGATACAAAACTTGCCTGGTAAGAATTAACTGAGGCACTTGCTTAAAATACAGATTTCCAGACCCCTCTTCTGGCAATCAGAGAAGTTGTTGTATTAAAAAATCTGACTTTACAAACCCTCTATCATCCTTCCCAGTCCCAAATCTTCATGTCAGTTCCCCATCTGCCAGCCCATATAAGGCTCTCTCATCTCAAGACAGGCCACACAGTGGAATGATAAGAATTAAAAATACTGATGACTAACCCAACCACAAAAGATTTTGATTTGATGGCTTTGAGGAGTAGACATTGATATTTTCAAAGTTCCACAGCTGATTCTAATGTGTACCCAAAGTTGACAACCACTGAATAACAATGGTTCTAGAATAATCTAGAAAAAAGTAATGAAATTAAACCCTGACTTCCTGACTACATTACTGTAATACACTGGGTACTACGGAGATGAAACAGCAAAGTGAAAAGTTCACACAAACTTTAGAATAAGAGATCTGGGTTTAAATTCCAGATTCACCATTTTTAACATGATTGATTGCCACTTAGAAGACAACTTGAGTGAGCCTCGGTTTTCCAGTTATATAACAGGGAAAATTGTGCCTATTAATCAAACAGGTAAACCAATTTACCTGCCATGTTCACTTTCTCATCTGGCTTAGCCAGTCCTTTCTATAGGCACAGAGAGTGGTTGTGCTATAAATAGGGCGGTCCTCTCCATCTGCTCAAGAAGAGTTCTGTTTATGCTTATTAATTAGTAAGCATGCTAGCTTTTAAGTGCTCCAGTTTGGAATATTAACTAAGCAGTCATCTTTCCCACATACCATTTACACTCACCATTTACAACTTATTGTTCTGAGGTAATAATTTGGCCCATAGCATGAATTGGGACAATCAGATTCCTTATATAATTTTATCTAAAAGATAGAGGGGCACCTAGGTGGCTCAGGGTAGCTCAGTGACTGAGCTCAGTGACTCAGCTCTTGATCTCAGCACTCTTGATCTCAGCTCAGGCCTTGATCTCTGGGTAATGAGTTCAAGCCCTCTGTTGGGCCCCAAGCCCACTTATAAATAAATAAATACATAAATAAATAAATACACAAATAAATAAATAACAGTATAGATGGCCAATAGACATATGAAAAGATGCTCATCATCACTTACCATCAGGTAAATACAAATCAAAACTACAATGATATTAACCACTTGTCAGAATGGTTAATATTAACATCACAGGAAACAAGAGGTGTTGTCAAGGATGTAGGGAAAAAAGAACACTCATGTACTATTGGTGGGAATGCAAACTGGTGTAGCCACTATGGAAAACAGTATAGAGTTTTCTCAAAAAGTTAAAAACAGAACTACTTTACCATCCAGCAATCACACTACCAGTTATTTACCTAAAGAATACAAGATTACCAATTCAAAGGGATACATGCACCCCTATGTTTATGGCAGCACTATTTATAATAGTTAAGATATGGAAGCAGCCAAAGTGTCCACCAATTGATGAATGGATAAAGAAGATGAGGGATGGAATATTATTCAGTCATAAAAAAGAATGAAATCTTGTCATTTGTAGCAACATGGATGGAGCCAGACAGTATAATGCTAAGCAAAGTCAGTCAGTCAGAGAAAGACAAACATCATATGATTTCACTCATGTGAAATTTGAGAAATGAAAAAAAATAAAAAAAAACAAGCAAAGGGGAAAAACGAGAGAGAGAGAGAGAGACAGCAAGCAACAGATTCATTATAGAGAATAATCTAATGGTTACAAGAGGGGAAAGGGGTAGGAAATTAGCTAAATAGATGAGGAGGATTAAGGAGTGCATTTAACATGATGAGCACAGAGTGGTGTATGGGACTGTTGAATTACTATACTGTACACCTGAAACTACTATAACACTATATATTAACTAACTGTAATTAAAATAAAAACAAAAAGAAAAAAGAGTATATAAATTGTATAAATTATCTGTGCTTCATAGGAAATTACCCCAAAACTTAGTGGCTTAAAACACATATTATTTCATAGTTTTCGTAGGTCTGGAATCCAGGGGTGATTGCTCTGCTTCAGGATCCATCATTGCAATTAAGTTGTTTAGCCCTAGTGATCAAGAAATAGTAACTACTCTACACTTATTGGTAAGACATCTGGATGTCAGAGGATAGGAAATAAATCCAACTAAATTTCAGGAACCTTCTACTTCAGTGAAGTTGTTCAGAATCTAGTGATATGGGGCATGTTGAAAGAGTGAAGGAGGAGTGAAAAAAAAGGCAGGCAATAAGGGAACACTAAATCTCATTTGTGTATTTTCAGGATAAACCAGTTAGCAGCCAGTTAGTAAAAAGGTCAGTTAGAGCATTATATCAGTGAGTAGGTCACCTAGTTATACCACCAAATTAAACAATTCCAATTCTCCAGAAAACCTTGAGAGTTTATGAGACAAATGTAACAGCTATTTGTGTATAAATTCTACCAGCCCCTTTTATCAACATTTCCTGCTTAGGTTACTTTTGCTCCTTTCCCCTTGTCAGAAATCATCATGTAATGCTACACCCAGAGAATTTAGCACTTTTCAGAAGTTCCTGTGGAATTTCAGAAAATCTATGCCATGAAAAACCATTTTTTCCTTTTAATTTCCTTAAGCTAATTTAGATGCATTTTTATTCCTACAACCAAGTGTTCACTAAAACAATTTAACTGAATTATTGCAAAAATTAAATGAAATAGTATAGACAAATTGTGTGGAACTTAATTGGGATTCATAAATAGAAACTGTGCTAAGCCATGATGAGTACAATTATTGAAGGGGCTAAATTAACTGAAGCATATGCGGAAGCAAGTGAATAGGTGTTTAGACTGTCTCAAAACCATGTCTCATGAGGAATGGCTAAAGGAACCAGAACATTTACATAGGACAAGAGTCTCCTCGGAAAACCTACTGCAATTTTTTCCAAATGCTGAAATCCGATCACGTAGAAGATGACTCAAAAGACAGTAAAGCAGGAAGCTGAAAGGAGTTATAAGAGGATGGATGGAAGTGCTCTAAGGGGAAGGAGGTTCTTCATGACTGAAAGAACTAACTATAAGCGGTTTGTTTGGAATACAAAAAATTGAAACCAGCTGATATTTAAAGTCTTCACAATCCAAAACTTATATAAATTTGTGAAATAAAACAGAGAAATTTGATCTTTCTAGGCCTTGGTTTCCTCTTCTGTAAAATAGGATAGTAACTGCATTATCTACCTGCAATTGTTAGTAGAGCCCAATGAGACCTTAGAAGACTACACAATAGTCTATAAAACATAAATTGAAGAATCAACCTCTGATTAAAATCTCCATAAATATATGTGATGTATACTTTTAATCCTTCAAAGAAATATTTATTGAGTCTCTATTTTTTAATCAGGCACTCCTTTAAATGCTTAAAATATACATTAGTAAAAAAGAAAAATAAAAAAATATATAAATACATTAATAAACATAATAGATAGTAACAATTTATTTTCATATATAATGTCATATATGACCAAAACAATTCTTTATATTCTGGAGAATCTTAACTATACTAAGTTTGCAGCATGAGTTTAGGACTCAATTGTTTTACAAAATTAAGGAGGGGAAAAAAAAAAAAGCTGATCAGGTGAATTAGCAGGACCTACAAGGAAGGATGGATAAAACTAGCTTTAGAAAAAAAATCAACACTGATAGACTATTAAACCTCAACCTCTTACTAATTCTGTCACCTGCTTCCACCATCATCTCATCAACAACCCTAACCCTAACCCTAACCCTCACCCTCTGCCATTTACTCCACTCGTGCTCTCTCACTCTATCTTTCCGTCAAATAAATAAATAAAAACTTTAAAAAAAAAAAAAAGGTTGTGCTTAGGACCTGTTTCCTTACCTATGGACAGTCTTATTGCTGAATTACCATTACCCCTCCCAGTCCTCTTTGAGAATTATTAGTCATCTGACAAATGTGTTCTGAATGGATCATTAGGAACTAGGCACAGGGTTCTAGGCATAGAATTGTTCTCCTTTACAATATTTATATTCTAGAGAGCATACAGACAGATGATATAGATGCACAGTAATATATAGAGATACACTGTATGTGTATATATACATACTATGTGTAAGGAAATTAATAATTTTCCTTTTTAGATCAAATCACAAATGAATATCAACTAAGGGCTTTCTCAAAACACCCATATATATTCTAATTCAGTAGATCTGAAAAAATAAAATTTGGAAAGCAATTCGAATTTGATAGGTATATTGGATTCTAAACCATTGTACCAAAAAGAGAATTAGGTTAAAAAATAAAACTAACTGGCCAAGACTTCTCTTCCACCATCCCATCCCACCTATGGATAAAAAAAAAAAATCTGTAGCTTATATGACTGAATTATATAATGCTCAGGATCTGTTTAATTCATGCTCATTTATAATATAGACTTCATTTAAAGAACTGTAATGCTTTAAAGTATCCTTAATTGTTTATGGTATGATCCAGTTTTTCCTAAATCACTCTTAATGTAAGAAGAGCATGTTCAACCAGAGAGTTGTAACTATTGTATGTCAAAGCAACTTGAATAACTGTAATAGTGGGTGACATTAGTCTTGAATAGTTTTACTGAAAAAAGTTTTACTGTTTTTAAGTAGGAAAGAGATGTAGAGCCTGTACTATATTGGTCTTTCCATTCACATTTTCAAGAACAGTGTATGGCTCTGTTTATCTTTGCTGAAAAGTGTAAAGCTTCTATGCACTGCTTCGTTATTGCTACTGTTTCACTAAAAGAACTGACAGGTCATTCAACGTTCCCTTCTATTACCAGCACTCCAGAATGCTCAGGTTATTTTCATTCTGACAGAAACTACATCACACTTGATCTGAGTTCTTCTCCCTATAGAAGAATTAAATGAAACTAACTATAGGTCCTAGATAGAACCTATAGGTTTCTGGGTTGTATTTAATCACCACCAGATTTATTAACTTATTTATAGGTCAACAGAATGCAACATGGCATAGCACAATATACACCAGAACTACAATCTCCTTCCCCACCCAAGGGAAAGTCTGAGATTTTAAAAGACATTTAGTGGGTCAAAAAAATGATAAAACAGCTGGATATTTCTGAACATCAGGAAGCAGGATATTATAGTGGGAATAAATGGGCTGTGGAGACACCAATTTAGATCTGAATCTGGCTCTGTAGACTTAGGTTACCTTAACTAGCTATTTGTCTCATCCTTAACCATAAAATAAGATTTTAACACCAATTATTCAGGGGTTTTGAAGTGCTAAGTGATGATATATCATAAATCCTAAAATAGTCTTCAAAATAACTATGAATATGTCTACTAAATGAATGGATATTTGCATGAAAAAACATATCTGTCCTTTAATCAATGCACATATTATAAAAGCCACCTAAATAAAACAGTATGAAGTACTACAAAACGATTTGGAGGTTTGTAAAACCTAGCAAAAAATATATTCTAGTTACGCCTCTAGCATTTTGTCTAGTCTCTATCAAAATCTGGAATGAATAATAGGACCAATAAATTTATAAGTTATCTTGATCCTTTTGTTAATGAGATTATAGGTACATAATGAATCATCCTTTCTAAAGCTGGTGTTCAAGTTGTCCATACCTTATTATTTTCCTTCAGCCTTTTTTTTCTTTTCCTGGTCATTTACTGAAGACACAGACTTCTGAAGGATTGGAAAAGAAAGAAAGAAAGGAAGGAAGGAAGGAAGGAAGGAAGGAAGGAAGAGGAACAGAAAGAAAAAGGAACAGGAGGGGAGCAGAGGGGAGGAGAGGAGAGGAAAGAAACAAAAACTCTAGGATTTAGTTTAACCTCAATTTAAGAGAAAACTGCATCATAACCCTCCTTGATAAATTAGTTCTGTTTTTGTCTTGATCATAAATAAATAATTAATGGGTTATGACTTAATAAAATTAGGGGGAAAATTCTTATCCTTGAAATATATTTTTTCTATGTATTCACTGTTGCTTGCTTTCTTAAATTATATTAAAAATATATGACCCTGGGGGATTAAGGAGGTAGGAGAAGAATAAATGAAACCAGATGGGATTGGGAGGGAGACAAACCATAAGTGATTCTTAATCTCACAAAACAAACTGAGGGTTGCCTTGGGGAGGGGCGTTGGGAGAAAGGGGATGGGGTTATGGACATTGGGGAGGGTATGTGCTATGGTGAGTGCTGTGAAGTGTGTAAACCTGGAGATTCACAGACCTGAACCCCTGGGGATAAAAATATACTGTATGTTTATAAAAAAAATAAAAAATTATTTTAAAAAATAATAATAAAAGTAGTTCAACCCCCTACTCAACAACAAAAATAAATATACGATCCATCCTATTTATAAAATATTCAAGTTATATTCAAGTTATACCAAAATGTGAAGCTATTCTCTTACCTCCATCTATTTCCAATTCTTTACTACTGTCAACAGGCATTTCCCCAAGATCCAATATAAAAATAAACTATATACAGCATGAATACATGGCTCAATGTGTGAATGATTAGATACTGCAGTCAAGCAGTCTTGGATCTAAATCCTGGGCCTTCTTCCTTGGGTGTGTGCATTGTTAAACATCCCTAATCTCGGTTTCTTCATCTGTGAGACAGGATCATAATGATAACCTCTTACAAAGTTATTGAGAGTTTTTAAGTAGACAATCCATTCAAGCTCCTCAGCATAATGTCTACAATAAAATGAACATGCAATAAATAGAGTTACAGTTCTTTACATTTTCTTCATATATTCTTTTTTTCTTTTAATTTTCTTTGTTCTTAAAATGGGCTAATGCAATTCATCAGTACATGCTTTTTAAATTTGTAGTTATTTTATTTTTTAGTAGACTAAATTTTAGAGCACTTTTCGAGTCATAAGCAAAATTGAGAAGAAGGTACAGAGGTTTCCCATATACTTGCTATGCCTATACAATCACAGTCCCCCCCCACCCCCATTATCAACATCCTCTACCTGAATGTACATTTTTTCCTAACTGATCAACCTATACTAATACATAGTCATCACCCAAAGACCATAGTTTATATTAGGGTTCACTCTTGGTATTGTACATTTTATAATGGTATGTACCCACCATTATAGTTTCATGTAGAATAGTTTCACTATTTTTTAAAATTTACTGCTTACTGATATTCTGGACAGTATCTGTTATTTAATAAGAATATTTTTTTCTTCAATTATTACCAGCATCAGAATTTTGTGATACTTCTTTTATATTTATGTTTTTCTTGACACAATCTCTATTTTCCTATATACAAAGTGAGGATCACTCTGCTATAGTTTTCAAGCATCAGTGTAGTGTATCACTCACACTCTTCTCATAGGAGAAACAACGGAGAAATTACATACAGCAATGAAAAAGTCTAATTACTAAAAAAAAGAATGAATAGAGGTAAATGTTAACAAAGCATGTTCAATACAAGTATTTAAAAAAAAGAAATGTAGACAACAAAAATGCACGTAATATTGAAGAATGAGAATATTAACAAGAATACCTGAAACACTATAATGGTCTTCTCTTGAGATAGACCATAGAAAGATAGACAAAGATTTACACAATCTTTGATCTCGTGTGGTATGAGGGCAATGAGAGGCTCATGGCAAAACTACACCCTTGTTTTCTGCCAGGATGCTGAAATGTCACCATTAGAATTTTTGTATTTATGTTCTTTATTAAAAGGCCATGGAAGTAAACACATCATAACTTATTATTAGCCTACATGTAAGAAAACATAATCAGTGCTAGTTTAGGGGAAGACAAGGTAAAGGAAACAGAATAGGTGTCTCAGAAGAGGAGGGAGAATTTTTGGTGTGGGAAGTTATGTGTGTGGGGGAGGGAGAGTAGATCTGAAACAATAGATGAGGGAACTGATTATATCTAAGAGTAAAGTGCAAACAGTCCAAACAGGCAAAATTTCTCCTTCACTTAAGAAAATGACTTACAAGCCACTGTTATACCAATCCCTCAAGAACAGAAATGTAACAGCATCCATCTTCAGTGATAACAGCAAAAGAAATCTGAGACTTCTAGGATTGGGTAACCTTGCAAGTATTGCCACAGCTACAGTCTCCCTGATTTAGAGCAATGTTACAAATTGAGGCTGTCTCTTTTCTGAAGTACTGCAACATGCTATAAAAGGGCACTCTGAATCACAAGGCATAAAATAGTATGTCAAGGGAGGGATATTCCAAGTCAAAAATAATGGCAATAAATCAAAGCAGTGAATGTGGTATAAGGTTTTATTTTGTTAAATAAAGTCTTTGCTACACTTTTTAGTACACTCTGTTGGAAACTAAAGTCATGACAGTTACACACAACTATAGCCACTTTTGTATGAACTCTTCATGATACACTTCCATCAACATGAGTCAATGACGGATCAATAGATGGTAGAGAATTAGTGAGATTCTGGCACTTTGCTAAGTATTAGAATGAGTAGCCATTAGACATAATACAAGAGATAAACTAAAACGATGTTTCCTACAGTCTAATCCATATTCAGAATAATCTTTTAGTACTGAATCAAAAGGAGGTTCTAAACTGAAAATATACCAACTAAGTAAGCTTGTCCTGTTTATATTATAACAAAATATTAAACACACCTCTGCTTGTCAGGTTGAAAAACAATTTACTAAAATGAACAAGGTTTCAGTGTTCTCTCTCCAGATGATTCAAGGTGACATAAATTATTGCACAAGTACAAAAGCTTCTTTGATCACATTACTACAGGAGAATATTTTCAAACTATTACAGTAATTCATTAGTTTTTCAAAACACACCTTAGACTTTGAAGTAATATTTTAAAGAAACTCACAATCACAATTTGCTAAAATGGTATTACTATTCAACATGTTATTGATAATATTTAATTTGAATCTAATATCAGTAATAATAAGACATCAGTTTAATAAAATAGAACTAGAAGCTAATCATAAGCTATTGTTTAAATTAATTAGTTTATTGATAACCTATCCCCTTCCTAAAAGCATCTGTGATGGCCTAGGTAAAATAAAACTGGAAACAACACAAGGCAATAGAAAACTAAAAAATTAAAACTTGAAGGAGTGACTTTTAGAAAATCTTTAAGAATTATGTTCAAAACTAAATTCTGAAACTCTTACTAGGAATAATGAAAAAAGCAACCACTAAGTGACATCAGTAACAGTGAGGGGAGAAGAGTCCTAATTCTTGTTATAAAAGTAAAAAAATAGTTTGCATAGATTCACTGAATTTACAAAGGTGAAAAAGAAAAGAGAAGTATTATGTTGTATATCAGTTTCACTAAACTGTGAAACAAAGGAGATAATGTCCATTCCCCTGCAGACCAATCTCACATATGCCAATAGATATAATTCTCTCCTACCTTCTCCAGGACTACACTCTTATCAATTATTCCTTTCTCTTCGGCATCATCCTCTCTTTCATTTTTTACTAGTTCTACTGGTTCTGAACTAGAATATTAAACATGTTCTAGTTTGTCCATGTTTTTTCCCCCCATGTTCTATTTGCCCTTCAAATACAGATTCCTCTCACTGTTTTCTTCTTGTAGGCAGGTTTGAGTTTGGGAAAATAAGATGCATATCCATCTAAAGACTTCTCATTTTACTTATAAGTTCAGGAAGTACTTGGTAAGAATCTAGAAAACAGTTGATAAATGTGGAACAATCATGATGAAGATCAAATTAACTTACTACAGATACATACTGAGATTGCTTCTTGGCCTTTTGGCTAAGATCAAGTGCAGATACATACTGAGGATGTTGAGAGATTAGACTGGTCATAGCTAATATTAACCTTCTCATTCTAATTATTATATATGTTGAGAACTAGATGTCTTTCATAAAGAAAGAGATATGCAAAACATTCAACTTAATGAAATTATCATTTTGACAATGAAAACTCTTAAGTTTGTGATTTCAACAAGTATTTTAACTTGTGCTTCCACATTTGAACATATTTAAATATCAACCAAATGGTTATTACTGATAAGCTTTTGAATTTCTGAATTTTAAGTTGCTGCTTTGAATAAATATACTTTCACTATTTTAGTTCCTTATGAACATTTTAATGTAAATTTTACTCTTACATAATTATGTCATTTAAAAATGTGTGACTTTACATACAAAATGCAAAATATATTTTCTGGGTTGAGATGAGGTCTCACTCAAGGAGTGTTCATTAGGAAAAAGAAAACACAGCAGGGATAGCTTGAAGACTTAAGATAGAGGCATAAGAAAGATACAGAGTGATCTGTGGAATATACACAGAAATTCAATCCTTGATTCCAGTCTATTTCTGCTATGAACCCCAGCCTTTGGAGATCATAAAATTCCCCTATAAATCCTCCTTTAAAAAAAAATGTTTCTTGGAAAACAGAGGATCGTGGGGAAATGGAGGGAAAATAAAATTAGAATCAGAGAGAGAGACAAACCATAAGAGACTCAACAATAGGAAACAAACTGAGGGTTGCTAGAGGGGTGGAGGTAGGGAGATGTAGTAAGTAGGTGAGGGGCATTAAGAAAGGCACTTATATAATGAGCACTGGGTATTATGTGCAACTGATAAATCACTAAACTCTACCTCTGACAATAATAATGCACTATATGTTAATTAATTGAATTTAAATTTAAAAACTGTAAAAATGTTTCTTGGGAGTTTGGAAGATGGTAGCAAAGTAGGAGAATCCTAGGCTCATTTCATCCCACAAGCACAACTAGATAACTTTCAAATAATCCTAAATACCCCAGAAATTGATCTGAAGACCCCACAACTAAAGGGAGAGATGAACATCGAAGAAGATAGGAATTGCAGAGATTTGTTTTGGAGAGAAATAGATCAGGGGTGCTTCAAAGGGAAGAGGGTAAGAGGGAAAGGACACATGGTTAACACAAGGAGAACACTTCCCTAAAGCCATTAGTTTAGGAAATAAGAGGTGTTGAATTTCATGAGTTCTTGTAACCCGCATGGCTTAAAGACTGGAGTTTTAGAGGTCAGCAGACTTGGCTGAGATAGAGCCCCAAGGGCACTGCACTGCACTGGGGAGAAGGCAGGCAAACACCCAGAGGTAGCAATCTGAGGAATAGCTAAGGCACACAGAGGGGAGATTATTCACTTTTCTCAGAGTGCATCCCTGAAAGGCAGTATTCAAACACAATTCTCTGGAAACAAAGGAACTGGCCAGTGCCATTTTCAACCTCTGTACCTCAGAATAAACATAGAGCAGACACTTGTGGGAAATAATACAGTGCTGACACTAGCTGCCTAACTTGCTTACACCAAGCCCCACCCCACTGAGATCTGGCAAAACTGCCCTTCTTAGTCAATCTTGCCTCAGTCCCAGAGTGGTAGGACCCTCCCCCAAAACACCAGCACAAAGCCCTGCTCACACCATATCTCTCAACCAGAGATGAGGGCCTCCATTTTGGTCTTCTGTAGGGCTTCCATTTTGGTAGAAGTGGTTTCAGGTCTCATTTCACAAGCAGATCAGAGCATACCTAGTTACAACTCTCAAAATTCAGACCAGGGACAAAACACTGCCCACAGCCGACAAGGACAGGCTCTGAAGATGACTGGCCTGAAGGATAGAGTAGCCAATACACAACAGGAGAATGCATGCGGCACACCCCAGAGACATTCCCAGAAGTGCCAGGCCCTGGGCATTTGATGACCTCTTCTTAACAAGGTCACTACTTTCAGGAATAGGAGACATAACTAGCTTTTCTACAGAGAAAGCAAAGACTTAGACAAAATGTGAAGACAGGAATTTATCCCAAATGAAAGAACAAGATAAGACCACAGCCAGAGATCTAAGCTAAACAGATATAAGAAATATGCCTGATGGAGAATTTAAAGCAAGATTCATAAGGATACTTGCTGAGCTTGAGAAAAGAACATAAGACACCAGTGAAACCCTTACCACAGAGATAAAAAGTTAAAAAAAGAATCAGAGATGAAGGATACAATAAGCAAGATTGGAAACAGTCTTGAGGCAATGAACAGCAGGCTGGAAGAAGCAGAGGAATGAATTAGTGACTTAGAAGACAAAATTATGGAAAATAATGAAGCTGAACAAAAGAGACAAAGAAGAATTGTGCAACACGAAAATAGACAAGGAATTCAGTGACTCCATCAGATGTAATAACATTAATATAGGAGTCCCAGAAGAAGGAAAAGAAAAAGGGGGCAGATAATTTCTTTGAAGAAATAATAGCTGAACACTTCCATTATTTGGGGAAGGAAACAGACATCCAGATCCACGCAGAACATAGAACTCCCAACAAAATCAACAAGAGCAGGCCAACACCAAGATATATTGCAATTAAATTTGCAAAACACAGTGAGAAAGAAAAAGTTTTAAAAGCAACAAGAAAAAATAAGTCCTTAACTTACAAAGGAAAATCTGTAAAACTAGCTGGAGATTTTTCAACAGAAATTTGGCAAGCCAGAAGAGAGTGAAATATTCAAAGTGCTGAATGGGAAAAATCTACAGCCAGTAATACTCTATTCAGCAAGATTATCATTCAGAATAGAAGGAAAGATAAAGAATTTCCCAGAAAAACAAAAACTAAAGGAGCTTGTGACCAGTAAGCTAGACTTGCAAATAATATTAAAGTGAACTCTTTGAGTGCAAAAGAGAGAGCAGAAGTGACAAAGACAAGAAAGGATCAGAGAAATCTCCACAAACAATGACAAAACAAGTAACAAAATGACAAAATACGTATCTATCAATAATTACTTTGATCGTAAATGGACTAAATGCTCAGGTCAAAAAACACAGAGTTTCACAATGGATTAATAAACAAGACCCGTCTATATGCTCCCTACAAGAGATTCATTTTAGACTTAAAGACACCTGCAGATTGGAAGTGAGGAGAGAAAGAAACATTTATCAGCAAATGGCTGTCAATTAAAAAAAAAAAAGCCAGAGAAGCAATACTTAGACAAACTGCATACAAACTACATAGTCTTTAAAATAAAAACTATAACAAGAGACAAAGAAGGAGAGAAAAAGAGGAGAAGGGAGTTGGGGGAAATCGGAAGGGAAGGTGAACGATGAGAGACTATGGACCCTGAAAAACAATCTGAGGGTTTTGAAGGGGCGGGGGGTGGGAAGTCGGGGTACCAGGTGGTGGGTATTATAGAGGGCACGAATTGCATGGAGCACTGGGTGTGGTGCAAAAATAATGAATACTGTTATGCTGAAAATAAAAAATAAATAAATGAATTTTTAAAAAAAGAAAAAAAGAGAGACAAAGAAGGGCGCTATATCACAATAAAGGGACACTCCAACAAGAAGATATAATTGCAAATATTTATATACCTAACATGGGAGCACCCAGATATATGAAAAAATTGATAACAACGATAAAGGAACTAATAATAGTGCAAAACAGTAGGGACTTTAACACTCCACTTATAGCAATGAATAGATCATCTAAACAGAAAATAAACAAGAAAATAGTGACTTTGAATGACATACTAGAACAGATGGACTTAACAGATACATTCAGAATATTCCACCCTAACACAGCAGAATGCACATTCTTTTCAAGTGTACATGGGACATTCTCCAGAAAGATCACAAATTAGGTCAAAATTCAGAACTCAGCAAATACAGAAAGATTGAAATCATACCATGCACTGTTGTCGACCACATGCTATAAAATTAGAAGTTTACCATAATATAAAATTCGGAAATACAAAGAGGTTAAACAACATGCTATTAAACAATGAATGGGTCAACCAGGAAATTAAAGATGAACTAAATAAAAAAAGGTATATGAAAATGAAAACACAATGATCCAAAATCTTTGAGATGCAGCACGATTGATACCAAGAGGGAAGTATGTAGCAATTGAGCCTACTTCATTCAAGAAACAAGAAAAATATCAAATAAATAACCTTAATTTGTGCAAAAAGGAGCTAGAAAAAAAACAACAAATGAAGACTAAGGCCAGCAGGAGGAAGGAAATAATAAAGATTAGAACAGAAATAAGGGATATAGAAACAAAAAATAATAATAATAACAAAGTAAAATAGAATAGAATAGATGAAGGAAAATCAGAGCTGATTCTTTGAAAAAACTAATAAAATTGATAAATGTCTAGTCAGATGTATCAGAAAGAAAAGAAAAAGGACCCAAATAAATAAAATTGCAAATGATAAAGGAAAAGTAACAACCAACCCCACAGATATGCAAACAATTATAAGAGAATATTATGAAAAACTATATGCTAACAAGTTAGACAACCTGAAAAAAATAGATATATTCCTACAAACATATAATCTACCAAAACTGAAACAGGCAGAAATGGACAATTTGAACATAATGATAACCAGCAAAGATTGAATCAATAATTTAAAAAACTTCCCACAAACAAAAGTTCAGGGTCAGATAGCTTCACAAGAGAATTCTATCAAACATTTAAAGAATACTTAATACCTATTCTTCTCAAACTATTCAAAAAAAATAGAAAAAAAAAGGAAAACTTCCAAATCCATTCTATGTGACAGGTTTTTTCCTGATACTTAAACCAGGTAAAGGCACCAGTAAGAATGTAAAACGTTCACTCATTTCAGATGACATGATACTTTATGTAGACAACCTGCTGAAAAAAAAAAAAAAAACACTAAAACTGATACCTGAATTCAATAAAGTCACAGGATACAAAATCAATGAACACAAATCTATTGTATATCTATACATCAATAATGAAGCAGCAGAAAGAGAAATGAAGGAATCAATTCCATATACAATTGCACCAAAAACCACAAGATACCTAGGAATAAACTTAACTAAGGTGTTGAAAGACCCATACCCTGAGAACTATAAAACACTAATGAAAGAAATTGAAGGTGATACAAATAAATGAAAAGACATTCCATGCTCACGGATTGAAAGAAAAATATTCTTAAAATGTCTACATTGCCCAAAGCAATCTACACATTTAATGCAGTCCCTATCAGATTACCACCAGCATTTTTCACAGAGCAAGGACAAAGAATCCTAAAATTTGTATGGAAGCACAAAAGACACTGAATAGCCAAAGAAACCTTGAAAAAGAAAAGCAAAGCTGGAGGCATCACAATTCCAGGCTTCTGGTTATATTACAAATTTGCCGTGATCAAAATAGTATGGTACTGGCACAAAAATCAACACATAGAGGAATGAAACAAAGAAAACACTCAGGGGTGCCTGAGTGTCTCAGTTGGTTAAGCATTCAACTTTTTTATTTCAGCTCAGGTCTTGATCTCAGGGAAATGAATTCAAGCCCTTCATTGCACTCTATGCTTGGTGTGAAGCCTATTTAAAAACAGAAACAAAACAAAACAAAACAAAAACAAGCAAAGCAATGACCCTACATCTATATGATCAATTAATCTTCGACAAAGCAGAAAAGAATACCCAGTAGGAAAAAGACAGTCTCTTCAACAAATGGTGTTGGGAAAACTGGACAGCAGCATGCAAAGAATGAAACTGAACCATTTTCTTAGACTGTACACACAAATAAATTCAAAGTGGATGAAAGGCCTAAATGAGAGACCTGAAACCATCAAAATTCTAGAATTCAGGCAGTAACCTCTTTGACATCAGCTGTACAACTTCTTTCTAGATATTTCTCCTGAGGCAACAAAAACAAGAGCAAAAATAAATTGCTGGGATTTCATTGAAATAAAAAGCTTCTGAACAGCAAAGGAAACAATCAACAAAACAATAATGCAACCTATAGAATGGGAGACTATATTTGCAAATGACATATCTGATAAAGGGTTAGTATAGAAAATATATTGAGAACTGATAAAACCCAACACACAAAATGCAAATAATCCAACTTTAAAATAGGCAGAAGACACAAACAATTATTTCCTCCAAAGAAGACATATAGTTATCCAACAGACATATTAAAAGATGTCAACATCACTCATCATCAAGAAAATGCAAATCAAAATAACAATGAGAGGGCTACTCACAACTGTCAGAATGACTAAAATCAACAACACAAGAAGCAACAGGTGCTGGAAAAGATGTGGAGAAGGGGGAACCTTCTCACACTATTGGTGGGAATGCAAACTGGTACAGCCACTCTGAAAAATACTATGGAGTCTCTTCAAAAAGTTAAAAATAGAACTACCCTGTAATCCATCAATTACCTTGTAATTGTAAGAACACAAAAATACTAATTCAAAGGGATATATGTACTCAAAGGGATATGTGTATTGTAAGAACACAAAAATACTAATTCAAAGGGATATAGGTACTTTGATGTTTATAGTAACATTCTCTATAATAGTCAAATTATAGATACAGCCCAAGTTCCATAGAATGATAAATGAATAGAAAGTTATGTTGTGATATGGAGGAGCAAGATGGCAAAGAAGTAGGAGACCTTGTTTCAACCAGTCCCCTGAAGTGGGCTAAATATCTACCAGAACACTCTGAACACCCATGAAATCAACCTTAGATGTAAGATTATACACTTCTGGATCTCTATGGGGATAGGAGATCATCAGTGGAGAGAGTGCATCTTACCTGAATTGTGATTAATATATTCAGTTCTACATCCCTTCAACCACCTCTCACCAAAATGACTAGGAGGAGGAACACCCAACAGAGGAAAAATTCAGAGACTGTGATCTCTGTCATAGAACTATTGGATATGTCAGAAAGGTAATTCAGGGCAACAATTATCCAGGAAATGGCTAGGTTGGAGAAGACCATTAGTAGCAACATAGAATTTCTATGGGTGGAAGTGAGGGCTGATCTGGAAGTACTAAAATGCTATCAATGAGATTCAATCTAACCCAACCACTCTAACAGCTAGGGTAACCAAGGCATAAGATTGAATAAGTGATCTAGAATACAAACTGATAGAAAAGAAGGATCAGGAGAATGCCTGGAACAAACCACTTTGAAGCCATGAAAACAGAATTAGGGAAATAAAGGATGCCATGAAATGTTCCAATGTCAGAATTATTGGGATCCCAGAGGAAAGAAGATTAGAAGATATAGTTGAACAAATCCTGGTTGAAAATTTCCCTAATTTAGGGAATGTAACAAGTGTTTTTGTCCAATAGGCAGAAAGAACATCCCCTCCCTCAAGATCAATGAGCCTAGAAAGACCTCCAGACACATTTGTGAAATTCACAAATCATAATTTCAGACAGGAGGTCTTAAGGGGATCTAGGGGGAAAAGATCCCTTATGTACAGAGGAAGGACAATCAGAATAATGACAGACCTATCCACAGAAAACTGGCAAGCCATAATGGATTGGCAAGACATATTCAGGGAACTAAATGAGAAGAACATGTAGCCAAGAATACTTTATCCAGCAAGGCTGACATTCAAAATGGATGGAGAGATAAAGATTTTCCAAGACTGACAAAATTTAAAAGATTATGTGACCACCAAGCCAGAACTACAAGAAATATTAAGGGGGGTTCTATAAAAGAAGAATGAACCCAATAGTGACATAGAACAGAAATTTACAGAGACAATCTATAGAAATAAGGGCTTCACAGGCAACATGATATTAATAAAAATTTATCTTTCAATAATCACTCTCAATGTGAAAGGCAAAAATGCTCCCATAAAAGAGCACAGGGTTGCAGACTGGATAAAATGACAGGACCCATCCATATGCTGTCTACAAAAGAGAGATTTAGAACCTAAAGTTACAACCAGACTGAAAGTGAAGGGATGGAGAGCCATCTTTTGTGCCAATGGGCCTCAAGGGAAAGCTGGGGTAGTGAATCTCATATCAGATAGATTAGATTTTAAGCTAAAGACTATGGTCAGGGATACAGAAGGACACTACATCATTCTTAAAGTGTCTATCCACCAAGAAGATCTAACAATTGTAAATATTTATATGCCCAATATGGGAGCAGACAACTACATAAGCCAACTGTTAATCAAAAATAAAGAGTCATATTGGTATGAATACATTAATTGTAGGGGATCTTAATATGCCACTCTCAGTAACAGATATATCATCCAAGAAGAAAATAAAGAAAGAAAAAAGAGCTTTGAATGACACATTGGACCAGATGGACCTCATAGACATATATAGAACATTCCACCCTAAAACAACAGAGTATTCATTCTTCTCAGGCACACATGGAATTTTCTCCAGAAAAGATCACATACTGTGTCACAAATCAGGGTTCAACAAACACCAAAAGACTGAGATTATTTCCTGCATATTCTCAGACCACAATGCTTTGAAACTGGAACCCAACCACAATAAAAAGTTGGGAAGGAATTCAAACACTTGGAAGCTAAAGACCATCCTGCTCAAGAATGTTTGGATAAACCAGGAAATCAAAGAAGAACTTAAACAATTCATGGAAATCAATGAGAATGAAGACACCTCAGTCTAAGACCTTATGCCATATGGAATATGGCAAAGGTGGTTCTGAGGGAAAAATACATAGCCATCCTAGCCTCACTCAAAAAAATTGAAAAATCCAGAATACACCAGTTCTCTTTACACCTTAAAAAATGGAAAAATCAACAACAAATTAAGCCAACCCATGCACAAGAAAGGAAAAATCAAGATTAGAGCAAAGATCAATGAGATAGAAACTAGAGATATAGTAGAACACATCAACAAAACTAGAAACTTTTTTTTAAAGAATTTATTTATTTATTTGACAGAGAGAGATCACAAGTAGGCAGAGAGGCAGGCAGAGAGAGAGAAGAGGAAGCAGGCTCCTCACTGAGCAGAGAGCCTGATGCGGGACTTGATCCCAGGACCCTGGGATCATGACCTGAGCCGAAAGCAGTGGCTTAATCCACTGAGCCACCCATGTGCCCCTAGAAACTGTTTTTAAAGAATCAATAAGATTGATAAACCACTGGCCAAACTAATCCAAAAGAAAAGAGAGATAACCCAAATTAATAAAATTATTAATGAAAAGGAAGAGATCACAACTAACACCAAGGAAATAGAAACAATTATCAGAAATTATTATCAACAGTTATATGCCAATATGTTAAGCAACCAAAAGAAATGGAAGCATTTCTGGAAGCCTATAAACTTCCAAGACTGAAACAGGAAGAAATTGACAACTTGAATAGATCAATATCTAGTAACGAGATTGAAGCAGTGATCAAAAACCTCCCAAAAACAGTATTCCAGGACCTGAAAGATTCCCTGGGGAATTCTACCAAATATTCAAAGAAGAAATAATACCTATTCTCCTGAAGCTATTAAAAAAAATAAAATAGAAACAGAGGGAAAAGTTCCAGACTCTTTCTATGAAGTCAACATTACCCTGATCCCCAACCAGGCAAGGACCAAATTAAAAAGGAGAATTTCAGACCAATATCCCTGATGAATATGGATGCCAAGATTCTCAACAAGATCCTAGCTAATAGGATCCCACACTACATTAAAAAAATTATCCACCATGACCAGGTGGGATTTTTTCCTGAGATGCAAGGGTGGTTCAACATTTCAAATCAACCAATGTGATAGAACAAATAAATAAGAAGAGATAAAAACAACATGGTCCTCTAAATTAATGCAGGAAAATAAAATTGACAAGATACAGCATCTTTTCATGATTAAAACTCTTCAAAGTATAGGGATAGAGGGAACATTCCTGAACTTCATAAAATCTATCTATGAAAAACCCACAGCAAATATCATTCTCAATGGGGAAAAACTGACAGCTTTCCCATTGAGATCAGAAGCAAGACAAGAATACCCATGCTTGCCATTGTCGTTCAACATAGTACTAGAAGTCCTAGCAACAGCAATCAGACAAGAAAGAGAAATAAAAGGTATTCAGATTGACAAAGAAGAGGTCAAACTCTCTTTCTTCACAGAAGACATGATACTTTATATGGAAAATCCAAAAGACTCCACCTAACCATGCTCTAAAAACTGTGGGCCACCTGAGAAAAGTGCCATAGAGTTGAATTTTGAACAATGCAGGAGTTAGGGGCACTGACCACCTCATGCAGTCAAATATTCACACATAACTTTGCCCCCAAAACTTTAACCACGAATAGCCTAGTGTTGACCAGAAGCTTTACCAATCACATAGTCAATTAATACACGTTTTGTATGTTATATGTAGTGTACAGTGTATTCTTATAATAAATCAAGCAAGAGAGGGGTGCCTGGGTAGCTCAGTTGGTTAAGTGCCTTTGGCTCAGATCATGATTCCAGGGTCCTGGGATAGAGCCCTATGTCAGGCTTCCTGCTCATCATGGAGTTCTCTTTTTGTACTCCCTCTGCCCCTCCCCGTCACTTATGTGCTCTCTCTCACTCACTCTCTCAAATAAATAAATAAATAAATAAATAAATAAATAAATAAAATCTTTAAAAAGATCAAACAATAGAAAAGAAAATGTCATCAAGAATATCATAAGGAAGAGAAAATACATTTATAGTACTACACTGTATTTATAAAAAAAATCCATGTATAAGTAGAACTACACAGTTCAAATTCACATTTTTGATGGTGAACTGTATTTATTTAACACTGTATATCCTAAACTTTTCTTACAGTGCATGCCTAATACCTGGCAATACTTCATATCTAATTTAAACATAGATTTATGTTTATTCAGCCAAGAATTTTTTAGTACTCACACTATTCTCTGGTTATAAAAGAAATATTTGGAAGTATTAATTCTTTCAAATGTTCAATTTAGAGTCTGAACATTAAATAATGTTCTTCTAGTATGTCAATGTTTATCTACTGGTATTGGCTGTCTATAATGCTGTCCTGAGACTGACTCTAATGCCAAGGTTAGATTCACCAAAGAGTAATGAAACAGATAAATTCTCTCTGCTAGGGACAGAGAAGAAATTGGCAGAATATATTTCTTTATTTTCAGGTTTGACATTCTTGGCCTAGTAAAATTAAATCACCAGGATACTAATTATACTAATTATATACTTAGTTGAGTGTCTTATTTGTGAATTATTATTGAGATTAAGTTCTAAGATCATCTTATTTTACCGGTTTAAAAGAAATACAAGCATGAAATCTAATTTACAGGTTAGTCCAAATGCTTTTATAGCCTAAATCCATTCAAAATGTCTCTTTGACATTTGAAGAAATCAGTGGGCAGATGCTATGTTTAATATCATATCACTAAATCAAGACTCAGGAGAACTTAATGTCCTCTGAACTCTGGCTTCTAAGTATTTTAACTAATTTAATTTGTCATCTGGAAAACAAGGATTATACAAGATTATATGAGTAACTATTAAATGAAACTTTGCAATATTTCCAGTTGTACTTAATTACATTTTTGTAAAAACAATTTTTTAGATTTACTTATTTATTTTAGAGAGTGAGAGAGAGAGAGTGCAAGCAGGGTGAGGTGATAAGAGAGAGGAAGAGAGAGAGAGGTAGCCTCTGTACTGAGCATGGAACCCAACTTGGGACTCAACCTCACGACCCTGAGATCATGACCTGAGCTGAAATCAAGAGTACAAGGTTTAACGAACTAAGTCACCCAAGTGCCCCAAAACAAATGCTTTTTAATATTGGCTTTAATCTTAGTGTGATAGAATGTTGAGTAGCAAAACGTCAAAAGACAATAATTTAGATATAATTTCTAGAAATAAATAACTACTTCAACTTGAAAGGATAATGCATATTAGTAAAGAAAGGGCCCAGCCTTGGATATGATTCCAGAAAAAAATTCAACAGTCTCATTTAGAATTAACACCACTTAACTCTTGGGAAGTAGAACTCAGTAATTCAGGTTTCATTATGTAAACATCTTTGGCATTTCATTTACTTTCTGAGTAGAAACAGCTGGTGAAACAATAGAAGTACAAGATTATTTGAAAATGAGTTATTGGACTGATTCTCAAAATGGCTCTAGGACAAAAGCAAATGTTTCAGTCTGTTGTGTTACTTGAAATTAGTATTTTTCTTCTTGATAAAAAATAATAATAACTTTTAAGGTAAAATTGGAGTACAAAATTATGATTTGTGATATAAATAAATAACATCAAGAAAGTAAGCAAATATAAATACCATAGTCTGTTCTACTTCCAAGTTAGAGTCTACACATTGCCATTAATAATATCTGTACCTCTTCCTTAATCTTGGGTTCAAGTACCCCACTTTCTGTCTGTTTCCAGGTCCCTTTAGTACTATAATTCTAGTCACTTTTTTAAAATCCCCTCTGTGGCCTACAATAAATTGATTATACAAGCTTCTATCGTTCTTATTTCCCTATTTCACTCATTATCCAGATAAGTTTCCACATTTCTTTATTAAAATACCATGCACATACTTCAAAAGGTTTTACTGTGCCAAACAAAACCTCAATTCTGGTTAAATCCAGCTGATTGTCTACTCCATGCATGCTTGTACCATACAGCTAGGTCACCCTTAAATTTATGAACATAAACTTTAGGTGGCCCCAACTGCAGTAATGAATCTACCAGTATTTCATATCTTCTCTTCTCAAACTTCCCACATGCTTTTCTTCATTCTCATCCCAATGACCTGCTTCCAATTTTACTGAAACACACAAGCAACAAGAAAATTCCTTCTAACCATTAACCACTTCATGTCAATCCAAGAGCTGTATCTCTCTGTTTACATCACCTCTATCTTATTAGATGAACCATTTGTCCTATCTACAGCCAATCTCTCTAGTGTGTGCTGGAGTGAGACAAAAGGGATGACATAGGAATTCAAGTGTCTATACTCAGTCCCTATGTGATCTTAGGTATCATTGTATTTTAAAATTCCACCAATAAGTTATTTCCAAAATTATAGTCCCATCTGATATCTTGCACGTTAGACCTGTAGCTCCAAATATCTACTTGACATAGCCACTTGCATATCTACTATGCATTTCAAATGCTTTGTGTCCAAAATCAAACTCCCAGTGTTCTCCAAAAAATCTGCATCTCCTAACAATCTTCTACCTCCCAGTGGCAGCAACTCCAATCATCCAGTTGATCAGGACAGAAACCCAGACTCATTTATTTATTTATTTATTTATTTATTTATTTATTTATTTATCTTTCACAGCCTAAGTCAACCTATTAGCTAATGCTACTACATCTACCTTTAAAATATACCCTTAATCTGTATATTTCTCATGACCTTCACTTCTGCCATGAAGATATAATTATCTCTGGCCTAAACCTGTGTAAAATTAATCAATATGGTTTCTTTGTTTTCTGCTACTATATCCCTTGCTCACCTTGCCTTAGCCACATTAGCTTCCTTGATGACTTAGAAATGGATAAGTATACTCCTACTCAGTGACCTTACTCTTTGCTGTTCTCTCTGTCCAGATTATTCCTCTCCCAGATATTCACAGGTCTCATTTCTATCAATTCCTTCAGATATTTATTCAAAAATCCTTTCTTGGTAAGTCCTTCCACATTAAATATTATATCTCATTCCATCACATATCTTTAGTAGATATTATATATACATATATATATATGAAATAGATTTGATATATGAATGACTATTCTATGTGGTATGTCAGAGGCAATTATTTTTCAAAACAGGATACATTAATTTCTCAAAGCATCAATCATCCATATGGTCAATTCCATTCCTTTGGCATCCTTTAATTTTTCTTGTTGACCTGACAGCCACACAGACAAAACTTTCTACTCTGTAAATAATAATTAAATGAGATATTAAAATATGCTTAATAAAGATATTGCATTAAGTTTAGAAGAAAAACATAATAGGCCTGATATGATTATAACATCTAAATTCTATTCATTTCCCTAAGTTTTTAATCAGAGTCTAATTCACATCACTCATTTTAAAATGAATACAAGCTTTAAGAGGAAAACAATATATGATTTTCTTCTAGAGTTGTATGTTAGTGCATTATTTTGAGCAAATTAAAATCAAATTTGTACCAAATCAAAAGCTGCAGTTCGAAAAACACTACTTTTCAAATTGTTACTGCTGATTTATAAAAGCAAATAAAATTATTAAGTGCAAGAAAAAATGCAAAGTTAGACTTGATTAAAGCCTTTAAGGCCACATTTGCTAGCCAAATCTGTAGTCTAAACTGGTGCTTTCAAATTTTATCATTCATTAAAAAAAGACCTGAATGGCTGGATAAAATGTAGATTTCTGAACTTCCTATTCCCAGTTTTTGAATCTGGGGTGAGGCTTGGTCATTTGCATTCTTATCAATTCACCAGGTGAGGTTAATACAGAAACCACACTTTGAAAACCACTGGTTTAAAATATCATGCATATTTACTGAAAGATAAACTCCAGAAAGAAACTAAAAAACAAACAAAACAAAAAAACTCCCACTCTTTCCCCCATGCTTAGAGAAAAGAGACAGTATTCATTTTTTTTGACTGGTTAATGTTAGAATTTCTTTTTGCTGAGTGTGGAATTCACACCACCTTTCAGCCAACATCACCAAAACAAAACAGTTTCAGAACAATATGGCTATAAAACTTGTATCTAATAATATTATAATATCTTAGATTATGTGTCTGCAGCTAAAATCCGTAGACTTATGCATATGACTCACTGTTCTGTTACTTCTATAAAGGGAAATCCAGGATAAAATAAACAGAAGTTTTAGAGTGTCAGAGAAGTATATCAAAATCAAAGCAACAGTATTTCAGAGAACCTGCTTCAGTGGTGTTATTTTTGATTTACCAAATATGTAGCTGAATCTCTTAAAATCTAATCGCCAACATAAAGAGAAAAGTCCTTAGCTTCTCTTCATAGCATGTACTTTATACTGACATTTTGCTATAAAATATATCCTCTGAATTAAACCTAATAATTTTTAACTACCATATTTTCTCTTCACACTCTTCAAGATTAATGGAGTTATGTGCCCAACCCCATGCCTTAGTGCAGTGATGTGTCACAGCTGGGCCATGTACCAGCCCTCCACCCTCCACACTGAATCAAGTTAAAAGAGAAAGCAATAGAATTCAACCAAGCAGAGAAAAAGAAAACAATAATAATGAAGATAACTTAAGAGACATTGGGGACAACATCAAATGAAAACATTCACATTATAGGAATCCCAGCTGGAGAAGAGAAAGAGAGGACCAGAAAATTTTTTCAAAGAAATAATGACTGAAAACCTCACTAACCTGGGGAAGGAAACAGACATATAGGTCCAGGAACTCCATAATTCCAAAAAAAGATGAACCCAAAGAAATCCACACTTATACAGATTATAAGGAAAATGGTAAAAGTTAAAGATAGATCTTAAAAGCAGCAAAAGAAAAACAACTCAATGGAAACCTCATAAGGCTATCAGCATATTTTCAGCAGAAACTTTGGGAACCAGAAGAAAGTGGCACAATATACTCAATGTATTGAAAGGAAAAAAAAAATCCAATCAAGAATTACCCACCTGGTAAGGTTTTAACTCAGAATTAAAGGAGAAATTAAGAGTTTTCCAGATAAGAAAAAGCTAAAGGAGTTCCTCACTAAACCAGCCAGCCTTACAAAAAGTGTTAAAGGGCCTTATCTAAATAGAAAAGAAATGACACTAGTAAGAAGAAAGCATATAAACATATGAAATATAAATATAGGGGTACCTGGGTGTTTCAGTTGGTTAAGCATCCAACTCTTGATTTTAATTCAGGTCAAGTTCTCAGGTCATGAGATCAAGCCCTGCATCTGCTGGTTGTAGAGTCTGCTTAATATTCTCTCTCTCCTCTCCCTCTGCTTCCCACCTTCCCACAACCTGTGCTCACTTGCTCTCTCTCCTTTTCTTTCTCTAAAACAAAAACAAAAACAAAAAAAACCCCAAATCATAAATATGTAGTAAAAGTAGAAAATCGATCTGTTATAAAGTAAAAGTATGATGTTTAAAAAACAAGAATAGTAAAATTAACAAAAACTACTATAATTGGTTAAGGAAAATATAAAATAGAAAGTCATAAAATGTGACATCAAAAATATAAAATGTCAAGAGGAATGTAAAGCTTTGGAATTTGCTCAAATTTATGTTCTCAGAACAGGCATTATATACATAGAAAGCTATATGTGAGCCTCACAGATAACAGAGCAAAGACTTATGGCAAATACACACACACACACACACACACACACTCACACACACAGAAAATGAGAAAGGAACTTAAATATAATTCTTAAGTAAGCCATCAAGCCACTAAAGACAGAGAAAGAGAAAAACTATGGAACAAGAGGAACCATGAAAACATTCACAAAACAGTTAACAAATGGCGGAAAGTATATATCTATCAATAATTAATTTAAATGCACATGGACTAAAATATCTAGTCAAAAGACAAAGTAGCCAAATGGATTAAAAAAAATAAAAGGACCCATCTATATGCTGCCTACAAGAGACTCACTTCAGAAGTAAGGACACATACAGACTGAAAGTAAAGGGATAGAGAAAGATACTCCATGTAAATGGAAATAAAGAGAAAGCTGGTGTAGCTATACTTATAGTGTTCAAATTGAAACTAAGGTTGTAATAACAGGCAAAAAAGGGCATTACATAATGGCAAAAGGGTAAATCTAACAAGAAGATATAACATTTATAAATATGGGTACACCCAACATAGGAGGACCAAGGTATATAAAGCAAATATTAATGGAACTAAAGGGAGAAATTAACAGCAATACAATGATAGTGGGGGATTTTAACACCCATTTACATCAATGACTAGATCATCAAAACATAAAATTAATAAGGAAAACTTGATCTTAAGTGACACATTAGACTAGACAGACCTAATAGATCACAGAACATTTCAACAATAAACACGAGAACACACATTCTTCTTAAGTGCACATGGAATATTTTCCAGTATAGATCACACTAGGCCACAAAAGAGTCTCAATAAACTTAAAAAAAAGATTGAGATCATACTATATTTTCTCTGACCACAGTGATATAAAACTAGAAATCAATTAGAAGAAGAAAACTACAAAAATATGAAGACTAAATAAAATGCTACTGAACAACCAATAGGTCATCAAATAAGAAATTTTAAAAATACCTAGAGAAAAGTGAAAACAGAAATGTGGCATACCAAAATCTTTGGGATGCTGCAAAAGTGGTTCTAAGAGGGAAAAATCATAGCAATACAGGTCTGCCTCAAGAAATAAGAAAATTCTCAAATAAAAAAAATCTAACCTTACACCTAAAGGATCTGCAAAATGAAGAACAAAACTGAAAGTCCATAGAAAGAATGAATAATAAAAATCAAGACAGAAACAAATAGATACTTTAAAAAAACTGGAAAGGTCATTGAAACTAAGAACTGGTTCTTTGAGAGGATAAGCAAAATTGATAAACTTTAATGTAATCAAGAAAAAAAGAGGGTTCTAATAAATAAAATCATGTATGAAAGAGAACTTACAACTGATGCCACAGAAATAAAAAGGATAGTGACTACTATGAACAATTATAAATCAACAAAATGGAAAAACTAGGAGAAACGGATAAATTCCTAGAAATGTATAATCTTCTGAGACCAAATCAAGAAGAAAAAGGAAACCTGAATAGAGCAATTATTAGTAAGGTGATTGAGTCACTACTCAAAAACCTCCCAAGAGGAACACCTGGGTGGTTCAGTCAGTTAAGCATCTGACTCTTGATTTCAGCTCAGGTCATGATCTCAGGGTCATGAGATCAAGCCCCATGTTGGGCTCCATACTCATCAAATAAAAGTCCAGAACCAGATGGCTTCACTGGTGAATTCTACCAAACATTCAAGGAAGATTTAATATATATTCTTCTCAAGATCTTACAAAACATTGGAGAGGAGGGAATACTTCCAAACTCATTTTATGGTCCAGTATGAACCTGATACCAAAACCAGAGAAAGATTACACAGAAAAAGATAATTAAAGGGCATCTGGGTGGATCAGTTGGTTAAGCTTCTGCTTTTGGCTCAGGCCATGATCCCAGGGTCCTGGGATCAAGTACTACTTCAGGTTCCCTGCTCAGTGGGTAGTCTGCCTCTTCCTCTGTCCCCCTCTCTGCTTATGATCTCCCTCTCAAACTCTTTCTCTCAAATAAATAAATAAATAAAATCTTTTTTAAAAAGAAGATGATAATTATAGGCAGCATCATTGATGAACACTGATACTAAAAACCTCAATGAAATATTAGCAAAACAAATTCAGGAATACATTAAAAAGATCATACACCATGTTCAAGTAGAATTTATTGCAGGGATGCAAGGATGGTTCAACATCCACAAATCAAGCAACATAATACATAAAAATAACAAAATAACCCTTTTCAATTAAGGGTAAAATCATATGATCATCTCAAAGGATGAAGAAAAATGGGTACCTGAGTGGCTCAGTTGGTTAAGCATCTGACTTGGTCTCAGCTCACATCTTGATCTCAGGGTTGTGAGTTCAAGCCCATGTGTTGGGCTCTACATAGGGCATGGAGCCTACTTTAAAAAAATGCAGAAAAAGCAAAATTCAACATCCATTTATTATAAAAATTCACCAGTGTGGATACGGAGAGAGTGTAGCTGAACCAGAAAAGGCCGTATATGACAAACTCAGAGCTAACATCATACTCAATCATGTAAAGCTGAAAACTTTTCCTCTAAGATCAGGAACAAGACAAGAATCCCCAGTCTCACTTTTATTCAACATTATATTAGAAGCCCTAGCCACAACAATTAGGCAAGAAAAAATAAAAATAAATTAAAAAAATAAAAAATTTCCAGATTGGAAAGGAAGAAGTGAAGCTGTATTTGCAGATGACTTGATTTCGCATGGAGAAAACCTTCAAGATGTCTCAAAAAAATGTTTAGAGCTAATAAATGAATTTGGTAAAGTAATGAGATAGAAAATCAATGTAGAAATCTGTGGCATTTCTATACAATAATAAACTATCCAGAAAAATAAATCCAAAAACCAACCTTATTTACCATTTCATCAAAAAGAATTTAATACCTAGAAATATATTTAACCAAGAAAGTTAAAGTCCTTTAGATTGAAAACTATAAGACATTTATGAAAGAAATTGAAGATGGTCAAATAAATGAAAAGATATTCAAATATCTTGGATTATAAGAATTTTGTTAAAATAAGAATATTGTTAAAATGTCCATGTTATGCAAAGCAATGTACAGATTCAATGCAATCTCTAATAAAATTCCAATGGCATTTTTTACAAAACTAGAAGAATTCTAAAATTTTTATAGAGCCACAAAAGGTCCTGAATGGAAAAAGGGATCTTGAGAAAAAAGAACAAAGTGAAGTGTCACACTCCCTGATTTCAAACTACACACACACAAAAACTATAGCAATCAAGAATATGGTACTAGTCTAAAAAATAAGCACAAAGATCAGTGTAACAGAACTGAGAGCTCAGAATTAAACCCACATATAAATGGACAATTAATTTATGGCAAAGAAGCCAAGTATATACAATGAAGTAAAGACAACCTTTTCAATTAATGTGTTGGATAAACAAGATAGCCACATGCAAAACAATGAAACTAGACCACCAAAAATCCACTAAAATGGATTCAAGACTAAAATCTGAACCAGGTAATTTCTAGAAGAAAACAGTTTATTAAGCTCTGCAACATCAATCTTACTGATATTTTTGTGGATCTGACTCCAAAGGGAAGGGAAACAAAGGCAAAAATAACCAAACAGGAATACATCAAACTAAAAAGCTTCTGTACAGTGAAAGAAATCACCATGAAAAAGAAAAGGCAACCTACTTAAATAGGAGAATATTTTTTCAAATCACACCTATAACAAGAGATTAGTATCCAAAATATATAAATAACTCATACAAGTCAACAGAAGAAAAACCCTGATTTAAAAATGTGTGGAGGATCTGAATAGACTTTTCTTCAGTGAAGATTTTCTCCAGTGAAGATGACCAACAGGCACATGAAAAGATGCTCAACATCATTTATCATCAGGGAAATACAAATCAAAACCACCATGGTCCACCATAGAAAAGATAAGAAATAACAAGTGGTGTTGAGGATGTGGTGAAAAGGGAATTCTTGTGCACTGCTAGTGGGAAGGTAAATTGATATGTCTACTATGGAAAACAGTATGAAGGTTCCTCAAAAAATTAAAAATAAACTACCAAATAATACAGTTATTCCATGTCTGGGTATTCATCAAAGAACACAAAAATGCTGATTTGGGAAGATACACACCCATAGAGCTGTAGGGAAGGGATTTGGGGAGAAATGTGGAGTGACTGCTAATGTCTATGGGGTTTGTTTTGGGATGACAAAAATGTTCTAAAATTGATTATGATGCTGGTTGCACATATCTGTGAATATTCTAACAGTCACTGAACAGTAATTTAAAAGGATGAATAGTATGTAGGTGAATTATATCTCAATAAAGATGTTTAAAATAAAGAAAATATATGCAATCCTATATTCATTGCAGCATTAAGTATAATAGCCAAAACATGAAAACAAATGTCCATTGATGGATGAATGGATAAAGAGAATGTGAGATATATATATATAGATATATAGATATATAGATATTTCAGCCATAAAGAAGAATAAAATTTTGCCATTTGCTGCAACACAGACAGAACTTGGTGGTATTATGCTAAGTAAAAATAAGTCAGACAGATAAATACTGTAGGATTTTACTCATATGTGGAATCTTAAAAAAAAAAAGAAAAAAGCACAGATACAGAGACAAAGTGGTCATTATCAGAGAAAAAGGGGGTAAAGCCGTAGGCAAATAGGTAAAGGGGTCAATTGTATAGTGATAAATGACAACTCAAATTTTACAGGTGATTGTAACCAAACTAAAGTTTTTCTGCCCAATGTGCAGTAAGTTGATAAAAACTGACACAGAGCTTATTCAGAGAAGAAAGATGGGCTATTCATTGGTGTAGTGCCACCCAGCATTACAGGGAGCTCAACTCCCCAGTGGCTTACAAGTGAGGATTTTTAAAGGCAAAATGTGGGACAGGAGTTTCCTGAGAAAGTGGAACCTGCTGACTAGAGGCCCATGAGGTCATGTTAGAAAATGTTACTTAATAAATTTCAATGCCACTTGGTCTGGTTCCACAGAAGTCTGTTCCATCTCAAGACACTTAAAATCTGAAAAATATCTTTATTCTGCTTGTTGCAGATTACATTAGCTACATCTAGTAATTATATCTTTAGGGTAGTGCTGATTAACTACTTGTAAACTAGTAGGGTTGCATTCAACAAGTTCCTTTGAATGATAAGCAAAAATGTCTATCTCTTGAGCCTATGACTACATGTTCCTTAGCCAGTCCAGCTGTGCCTGGGAGTGATTTAACCTCTAGTGTTCATTTTTTATCTGAACTGACACAGTGGATGCCAGCTTAATGATCACTTTATGGTGAATTATAATGTTGTACATCTGAAGCTTATATAATGTTATATACCAATTTTATCTCAATTAAAAAATAATAATAAACAGAATCCCAAGATAGTCAAGGTGGCAATGCACCTAGCTAATAACCATATTTTCCAACCTTCCTTGCAGACATATGATTTCCATGTGACTAAGTTCTGGCCAATGAGAGGCAAATGGCAATGACTGTTTTTGGAAAATGTTCCTAAAGGGGTTAGATAGCTGGCAATTTTCCCCATTCCTGTTATTGGAAAACGTTCCTAAAAGGGTTAGATAGCTGGCAATTTTCTGTTATTGGAAAATGTGCCTAAAGGGGTTAGATAGCTGGCAATTTTCCCCATTCCTCCAACCGTCTTTGACAAAAAATAAACTGATGGCTAGAGTTTCAGCAGTCATATTGGAGTAAGAGGCAGCCTTAATTATAGAAGTTATATTAGTCTGCTTGGATTGCCATGACACAATACTACAGACTTACTAACTTAAATAACTTACTAACTTACTAACTTAAACAACAGAAGTCAAATTTTTATAGTTCTGTAGGCTAAAAGTCCAAGATCAAGGTGTTGGCAAATTGGTTTCTTCTGGGGCCTCTCTCTTGTCTTGAAAATGACTGCCTTCTTGCTGTGACCTCATATGGCCTTTCCTCTGTGCAAACACATCCCTGGTATCCCTTTTTGTGTGCAAATTTCCTCTTATAAAATTATAAATACACCAGATTGTATTAAGGCCCACCTTAATGGGCTCATTTTAATTAAAATAACCTCTTTAAAGTGCCTATCTCCAAATACAGTCATATGCTGAAGGACTATGAGTTAAGGCTTCAACATATTGATTTGAGGGGACAAAGCAGAAGTTATGTACTAACATAGCAGAAGTTACGTACTAACAACTCTGGGTCAGAAAGATGGAAGGCACCTGGATCTCCATTGCCTTTACAGAGCCTCTCTATGTGTCTGAACCATTTCCAATTTGGGCTTTGTTTTTTTTTTTTTTTTTTTTTTTTCTTAATATGATTCCATCACAATTCAGAACACATGGGGATGACTTCCTCTGATCCCTTTGTCAGCAAGAAAAATTTCTTTGTTATCAATCTAGTCCTAACTTAAACATAACTTTCTGGGAAGCTGCTCTGACTCCTATGGGCAGAATTCATCGTAAGAAACCTCAGCAGTTTAAGCTGTTAGTCAGTGCTCTATTGCTAGCAGAAGGCAATTCCTAGCCAATTCACAGTGCTTCCTAGAAGAGGAGGGATTTAGAGCAATGTGTGTTTACCAGGGGTCTGAGGCAAAGGAGGACAATTTAAAGGCAAGGGAGACCCTATTAAAATAAAGTAAATGGGAAAGCCAATGGAGGAAAACTCCTTTCCAAGATCAAGAACTTTCATGTTTTCTGAAATGAAATTAGGTCATGATTCAGGACACCCAGGTTCTCTGCTAGAAGTTAATTTGTGGACTTCCAGTGAGACTTACACATAGTTCAACATCTCAGATTTTGGGATTTTTGTGTGTGGTTTTGTTTTGTTTTATTTTATTTGTTATTGTTGTTGTTGTTTGGTTATCTATAAAATGGGGGTAATAATACCACCTTACCTATCTTACAGCCTTTGGTGAAAAATAAACAAAAGAATGAATGTGAAAATATTTTGAGAAAATTTTTTTAAAAAATTAAAGGGACTATGGACAGAAAAATAAGACTACAGTGTATACTGCTGACTGGAAAGTAGTTAGTGTTTCTGATTCCTGTAAAGTATAGCTTGATTGAGAAAATGAAACACTGGTACATACAAGGTATGTAAGCAGACAACTGAGAAGACTACTCCTAAAATGAGCATAGTACACCAGAGATAGCAATCTATAACTAAACCTACTCAAAAGATAACATTTATTTCCATTATTGCTTTAAAAAAATCCTAGCTTAAGCCACTTCCTTCCCAGTGCTCCCATTCTTGCAATCTATGAGAAACACCATTTCATTGTACATTTAAATTTTAGACAAAATGAACTCTAAAGCATTTTTATTCAAAATGCTAACATCATTTTCATCTATAAATTTTACACATTAATGTACCTTTCATGAACACATAAATACTAAGATTTTTCAAAAATATGCAGTACTTTTTTTTTTGAAATGTTGACATACAATAAGTATGTTAAAATGACTGCTACTCAGTCCTCAGAGATATAGTGGCAGTCTGAAAGATGAAAGACTTTATTTGAGCTCACAAAATCTTGATAGATACCTATAGTCTGTAGTGGTTTAATTTCTGAATATAATTCTGAATCTATTTTTTTTAATTAACATCTTAGAGTATTCTAATAGAATTAGGGAAAAAAAGCTCAAATCAAGAATTTATATAGAAATAAAGGACTGAATGTGGTCTATAGGTTATTCTGACCACACAGAATTACTCTGCAGGTGCTAGAAGAATATCTATGTTCAAAAAACTAAAAAACTACCATGACTTTTAGTAACAAAAGAACGTATATCCTACAGGAAAAAATTAAAAGTATTGATTTAGCAAACCTGCCAAGATAATCAAGAGTTTGGCGTATTTCATCTCTCTTTATGGCATGACATTAAAAATAAAATCTGAGAACCTAACTGGAGTATGTTAATGTGTGAAAGTTAATGAAAACTCAAGATACTGAAATCAAGAATAAAATTTTCTTTGATTTACATGAAAAGGAAAAAGTCCTTGATCATTAGTTACTACCTAATGGGCTTCTCCATCCCTCAGGATTAAGTAAAAAATAAATTAAGGAACCATGTGATAAATACCAACAATAAAATATCAGGTGGTTTAAAATAAACAAAAGTAGACTAAAATTTTAATCACTATTGGTGAGTAAGGTCTTATAGGTCTTAAGAAGGAATGAAATAGAATTCCAGAAAATGAAAACCCCCTTGTCAGGGAAAAACAAGTAAAGAAGGAAATATTAGTTTACTTTCCAATGATTTCCCATTAATACTAGAAACTAAAAGCTCTGCCATAAATCCAATTGTAATTATTAGACCCAACCTGGTTGCTCACGTCCAAAGCAGTAAAAAGCAGTAAGACAAATGATTACTGAGACCTTATTTACCTCTTTGTGTTTATGTGTCTTTTTGATATTCTACATAATTTTTTAAATGATTGAGGATGCTTTCACAATTATAGTGTAACAAGATAAAAAAGTGGATGAGAAAATAAAGGCAAGGAAAAATAAAGATTGGAAGATAACATGAAATAGGAGGAAATATATAGACATAGGTGATATAGATAATGGTAGATATATGAATATAGATATAGACATAGATTGTAGATATCATAAACTCTTACAGTTACTATAAGTGGATTACAATTGTGACTCTAGGCTTAAACTATTTAACTATAGAAAATCAGACTTTTTAAAATCTTTAATCTTAGAAAATCAATAATGATCAAAAGGGAATGAACAAAGGTATCTAGACTTATTTTGGTGGTCATTTTGTAAAGTATATAAATGTTGAGTCACTATATTGTACACCTGAAACTAATATAATATTGTATGTCGACTATAATTTTAAAAAGAGTAAATGAACATATTTGAACCATAATCTCTCATTTGATATACTTCAGGTTTCTCTATAGTTCTCTCCTAAAAGTTCCTAGATTTTGGGGCACCTGGGTGGCTCAGTCAGTTAAAGCCTCTGCCTCTGGCTCAGGTCATGATCCCAGAGTCCTGATATCGAGCCCCAAATCTGGCTCTCTGCTCGCTGGGGGGCCTGCTTCCTCCTCACTCTCTGCCTGCCTTCTCTGCCTACTTGTGATCTCTCTTTGTCAAATAAATAAATAAAATCTTTAAAAAAAAAACGCTCCTAGATTTTATATGGTACAACTGAAAGATAAGAGTTGAAATTTAATTCCTCTTATCTGATACCAACATTGATTTCCATGGCAAATATTATTTACATTTGACATCTGTAGGACTTTAACAAATTATTTTCTGTGTTTTTCTCATATTATCATCATTCCTTTACTTTTCTAGTTATTAATACTCCTGAGAGGAAATCACAGATCATGCTTAATACATTTCTTCATAGGAAAGAAAAAAAAATGGCCATTTTTCATTACTAATAAGAACAATAAGAGCAAGATTAAACATTTGTTGCTAATGGGGTCAGGAGCCATTGACTAAGCAGAGCAGCACTACTGCTTTTTCAGCTTTTATCTAAAATACATGCTGGGTTTCTTTATCCACCCATTTAATCTCTTAAACTTTTAATCTAATTTCTTCTTTTAAATCCTCTTTTCTTGTTTCGTTTGGTCTCCTAACCCTTGAAGTTCTCTTAGATAAGCTCTAAATTCAGTTGAAATAATCCCTATTGATTCCTGTGTTTCTTACAAAGCTTGAGAGCAAGAAAACAAACTCAGATCAAAAACAGAAATAAATGCCACAGAGCTAATAAAAATAATAAATGCATTTAATATTTAAGTTAACAACAGATATTTGCAGTAAAAAACATACATGCAAACACTTCATAACCCTAAATGCTCAGTTAATTCTTATATACCCCTACATTGCAGATACTTCTATCCCCATTTTACGGATAAGGGAACTGAAGAGAGGCAGATTAAGCCCAAAGTCACAGAGCTACGGAGGGTTAGAGCTGCAATTATAACATGAGCAGTGTGCTCCAAAATTCATGCTCAAACCTCTAAACTGCATCTCTTAAGGTGCAACTGTTCAAAGACAGACTTCCTTGTTCCTTATGCAGCTTCTTATATTATATGGTTATAAATTATATGATTGTTATCCCATATCCAGCTGGTCACACCCTTTCCTAGTAATTTAACATTAGCAAATAGAGCATAATCTAGATTAATTCATTGGACCAATATGTAGAATGAAATTTAAAACATAATGTATTTCTATTTTTCATGTGTGTAAAAAAAAAAGCCAAAAGAGAAAAATAGTAGATGAGGTATTGAGTGTGAGTTAACACAAATGGTTAGTCCTCAAATAGATATATCTTTACATTCTCAAGCTAATTTGCTGATCACCTGTTTGTGTAATTTTTCTAGGCTCCCAAATCCTAGCAACTATATGAAAATTGTAGACATTTTGAAATTCAAAATGTTGAATTCACCTTAAGGTCAAATTAAATATTGGCTAAATATTCTAATATATCTAAATGTCAAACACAAATTTTAGTGTGCTTAATGAAAATACTATCTACTGTTAATTAGTTCTATGATTATGACTCAAATGATGGGGAGTTTGCATAACAAGCCTTTCAAATTGTAATAGTGCAAAGAACTGTATCTGTCATTTCTGTTTTCATTATTTTGCCTCTGAATAGGTTGAGGATCTTTAATTGCATTTCCGGGTTCAATCCAATACCATAAGCCTTTTCTGAGTGCCTATGATCTTTAAAACTCTGAACTAGGTACTGGAAAGAAGAGAAGCTACTTGTTCTCATAAAATTTAAGATCTACTAAAAAGAATCAAATATGTACAGAATAACTACAAATACAATGCAAACTGGTATGAACATAAAAGAAAATGAAATGCTATTAAAATTCACACAAGGGAAAAATTGAAGGTAGACATTATGCTAATAAATAGATATTTATAAATAATAAATAAATAGATATTTATAGGCAGAAATGGGAGGACAGACACTATTAATGGAAGGGGCATCAAGAACAAGGACAAAGTGTCAGGGAAGATTAATATAGGCTCTGAGAAAGGCAGGTGCTACATATGGCATTGGGTGCGGTGGAAGGAGTAATAGGAGTAAAATGACCACTTAGGATCAGATGATGGGGAACCTAAAATCCAAGAAGGAACACAAGTAAAAGTCATAGAAGGTTATGGAATCAAAGAGTGTTACGATGATATGTGATTTGAGAACCTTTCTCTCATGGCAGTGACCAAAGTTGATTTGGAGGGGCTGAATGCCAGAGGCGGGGGAAAAAAATTAAGAAGCTATTACAGGTGGCACCTGGGGGAGCCTGGGTGGCTCAGTGGGTTAAGGCCTCTGCCTTCAGCTCAGGTCATGATCCCAGGGTCCTGGGATTAAGCCCCACATTGGGCTCTCTGCTCAGCAGAAAGCCTGCTTCCCTTCCTCTCTCTCTGCCTGCCTCTCTGCCTACTTGTGATCTCTGTCAAATAAGTAAATAAAATCTTTAAAAAAAAAAAAAAAGAAGCTATTACAGTTTTACAGAATATAGGAAATGAAGGAATAGGTCCAGTCAGTGACAACATTAACAGAAAGGAGGAGATGGGGAACTTCAGATGTAGAACTGACTTTTCTTAGTAATTCATTAGACTTTCTTTTTTTTTTTTTTTTAAGATTTTTATCTATTTATTTGACAGAGATCACAAGTAGGCATCAATGACAGAGATCACAAGTAGGCATCAATGAAAAACTGTAGATATAGAGTATAGATTTATGGAAAAGTGAAAAGTAGGTTTACCAAGAGTTATTAAATGGTAAATTATACTGTTATAAATATTTGTTATATTTTTATTTATTTTATTTTATGTTAACCACTTTTGGCAGCCTAGCATGTAAACCATATCTTACGTTTGTGGGATGTCACACTATAAATTTTGGTAGGTAACATTAAAAGCTATAAAATCCCTCCCTTAAGCCTACTCCTAACAGCTAGGACAAGAACACAGGAGTGGGGCTTGTTCATGCACATGCTTCTGCCTACAAGTTTGATTCTGAAGTAAGCCACACAGACTTTTGGGGTCGATTCCACGTTAAAACATGTTAACCCCTTAGAGCCTGCCTGGGCCTACTTAGCCATAGTGACTCCATGTTGCCTAGGTAGACATTTTGTTGTCTAGAAAAGTTACTGCTCTCGGTTCCAGGTAACTGTTACTAAAACACACACCTAAAAGAAGGCCAGTTCCAGGTAACTATTACTAAAACACAGACCTAAAACAAGGCCATTGGTAACTGTTACTAAAACACACAGGTAGGAGACATCCAATCAGCCAAAGCCACATATGCAGATGTCTGCGATTGTGCCCTATAAAAACTAGCCTGTAAGACCAAGGGTCGTCGCTCTCTTCGGAGGCGGCTCTGGCCGGTCAGTCTGACTTCTAATGCTTGGCATAGAATAAAGCTTTACATAACTTTCACTTTGTCTCAGCCTCATTTCCCTGGCTGGTCAGCCTAACTTCTAATGCTTGGCATAGAATAAGGCTTTGCGTAACTTTGTTTCAGTCTCATTTCTTTGATAACAGACCCAACCAGACAAGTAGAGAATGGACAATTTCTTTCAGGTGTAGCACCAGCAATACTCTATTTCTAGATACAGCAGAACCACGTGCCCCAATAGCAAGTGTATAGAAGTAGTGGTAATGTCATTTCTTAAGCCATTTCTGAAATATGACTTTGGATGTAGTCTTGGTTATGCTCCCCATCTTGGTTCTTTTCCATTTTTTGAGTCTGGTTTTCTAGCCTTGTAGTTTGAAGAGCTACTTAATATGCTATAAATACATGACTCGATTGTGTAAGTCATCTTGAATTGATTTCTGTTTTTTATATCTAAGAATACTATTGACACACAAGTATTATAAAAAATCAATGTAACCAGGAATTTCAGGCCTCTGGCTTGAGAATATTTGCAATGTCTGACCATGATATACAGGCTGGGTAAAAAGCAAATGAAAAGAGTGAAGAATTAATTTTACAAAGTAATAAAAGGTCAATAGGGACTTGAGAACTTGATGAGAATAAATAATAGATTAATGAGAACAAAAAAGTGAGAGAGAGATTACAGGAGAATTTAACAGTTCAGTATAGGATAATTCAATATATGATATGATTCCATGCTTTCCAGGTAAATGCATGGCATTGATTTGAGCTTGCCAATAGTTACACACCATTTAGTAGTGTTATCATATTAACAGGAAATAGACAGAATCCACATTTGGGTGTTAATAGATGTCACTACTTCCCATCAGCCCTTCCCAACCCTTCATTCAGTGTTTCTTTATCCCCTTGATACCCGGACATCTTGTGGGTCTCCCAGGCCGACCTGATAGCACTTGATTTACCTTAAGTACCTTTTAAATGTTCATATTCAAGTTAGGCTTACATATGGTAAAAACTGAAACAGCAAAGCATATAATAACAGGAGTTTCTTCTTTCAGATCTCCCCAGCAATAGTCCTGTTCCACAGAAACAAACATCTCTATTTCTATATTTTTAGTTCTTCTGAAGAAAGAGTTAATTGAAAGAAAGAAAGAGAAAGAAAGAAAGAAAGAAAGAAAGAAGAAGAGAGGAGAAGAGAAGAGAAGAGACGAGAAGAGACGAGACGAGAAGAGAAGAGAAGAGAAGGAAAGGAAGAGAGGAAAATAAAAGAAGAAAACTCCTAAAACAATCCCCACTGGTACAGAAGGAAACATTATCATTTATATTCTGCAAGTGGAAATTTCCAAAAATATATATAAAATAGAACTGCCATGGCATTACATTATTCTAAAAACACCAAACTTTGTTTCTTCTAAAACAGGATTCCTGTGTTAGGGGTGTGTGTGAGTGTGTGTGTGTGTGTGTGTGTGTGTGCGCGCGCGCGCGCGCTATCCATTCACTTGGTCATGCTTGGGATTCTGTTTCTCTGATATGTAACTAAACATCTGAACTTAGAGAGTGGAGAGTAGAAATGGCTTATATTTGTGTCTTCTTTTTAAGTTATCAAGGGAAAACACATACAGTTACTCATTTTATTTGCCTAAGTATCTATGTGCTTTTAATTATAAATGGCTGATCATTTTTCAAAGTACTTATGTTCCTCCTAAGAAAAACTTAAGAAAAGTTAAATTTGGTTGCAATATATGAAAGTTAAGATCTCATCTTAACTAAACTATGATTTAGATTTTAAAAATTACAAACTCAACTGACTTCAACTACTGAAATTTATTATCAGAATATTTGAAAATCTGAAAAACGAATTTTAGGGTCAGAAATAAAAATGTTATCTATTTAATCCTCCTACACAATGGAGAAACTTTGCTAGGTATATTTTTTGAATATTTAATTTATTTGGGGGCACCTGTGTGCCTCAGTCGGTTGGGCATCTGCCTTTGACTAGGTTCATGATCCCAGGGTCCTGAGATCGGTCGTGCATCGGGCTCCTTCAGCAGGAAGCCTGCTTCTCCTTATGCCTGCCAACCCCCTGCTTGTTCCATTTAACAGTTTTCAGTCATCACTCATTTGCTCATACACAGCACAATCCAACAAATAATTTCAAAGACCACAGAATAGGTTATCAGCTTGCTATAGGCTTGACATAATGAGGCTGTCAACAAGTTTTTACTCAAGTGAAATAAATAGCCATAAATAATAATTATGTATTTAGTATTATTACTCCTCAAGGCATTTTTCAGTAATTGATCTATAGTACATCATGTAGCAGAGGCAAAAAAAAAAAAAAAAAAAAAAAAAAGGAGGGTTGTTTTGATAGGATTGACTTACCACATGTGAAAATATATTAGTTTTACCTTAATACAGAATCTTATAAATTCTTCCAGGACTGGCAGCTCCCCACTTGGTAGTACGTACAGATAGCTTAGCTTTGATAGTAGCTTTCCAGTCTTAGTTTTATATATGTTCTATTTTTGTCTCTTCATTCTAGCTGCCCTATCAACAACTATCTTCCTGTTAGTATCTTTTTGTGACTGGTTGTAATTTCACCCCACACTGTCACGATTTCCTTTAAGGAAATAACTAAGGCAATTAAGAGAATGCCCGTGAGTATAGGGAAAAATGAAAAATACTGGGTTTCTTTGACTTAGCTTCAAAAGTAGACATGAACATAGACATAGCATCCTCTATGGTACAGTCACTAAGCAGAGGTATTCCAGAAATATGATATCATTTCAGGCTTAAAAGATGCTGTAAATGACATACTGTTTTTGTTTTAGAAATTAAAAATTGGCAGAAATAAGAATCAAAGAGGTTAAAGTGTTTGGCCCAGTGTCAGAATGTGATTCAGCTGAGATTCAATCACAGATTTTTCTGATTCTGTATCCATTCTCTTTCCTCCAAAAGGGTTTTGGGTGAGATTCATTAGTTCAGTAGAGGAATTAGGAATTCCTTTAAGCATTAAAAAAAAAAAGTATGGCATACCTTCTTTGGATCTCCTATAATAAAGAGACTCTGAAGAGACATTATTAGAACTCCAGTTTCTGGGGCGCCTGGGTGGCTCAGTGGGTTAAGCCGCTGCCTTCGGCTCAGGTCATGATCTCAGGGTCCTGAGATTGAGTCCCACGTCGGGATCTCTGCTTGGCGGGGAGCCTGCTTCCCTCTCTCTCTCTCTGCCTGCCTCTGGGCCTACTTGTGATCTCTGTCTGTCAAATAAACAAATAAAATCTTTAAAAAAAAAAAAAAAAAGAACTCCAATTTCCATTAGCCATAGGACTGAAAAGCTTTAAATACGGGTGCTATTTTATGGAGGTTCCAGGTGAAGAAACAGAATGATTATTCCATTGTATTTCCTTGCCCAAAGTAAAGTTGAACAAAATTCACAAATTCAGTTCCATGGCCCACTAATAAGAGTTTACAAATATTTAAGGGACCCCAGAAAACTTTGCAGAATCCAGACACACTGGGATAGCAGAGAGTTACATAAGGTATCTGCCACATAACCATTACTAGCTTATAAATGCAGTGATCTCACTATGCTTGTTTCATCTGCTTGTGCCAATTTCAGGATGAACATCTTAACAATCCAACTTGTCCTTTCATCTCCCATCTGTTTTTCTTTGCAAAGACGAAGTAATAAGGTGATACTTTATGTTGTCTTTTGCCTTTTGTGGGCTCAAAAACAGCTCAGTTTGTTCAAATTTTCCATATCTTGAAGAACTGTCTAACAAGGCTTTTGTTCTCAATGGATTTCCTTTTCACAGATGGCTGGCTTGCTTACCAGCTGTAGTTTGATAGTTATTACAGTTAATTTACTTAGAAAATGAGGGCTTCACTCTGTGCCTAAGAGTATTTTATACTTAGATAACAAATCCAGTGGCCTTTTAATTACACTGGCATACTTGGACTACCAAGCCTGACCTTGCTCATAAATCTCTAGCTCAGCAGTGTAGGCAGTAGTCTGGATTAGAAACCTCTTTGCAACATAGTGCTCTATCAGCAGTCAAATTAAGATTTCTTCTTCACAACTATAGTTGGAGGGTTACCAGATGACAGAAGTAGAAAACTATGTTAATCTTTATGTGGAAATCAGAACACCAAAACTAGGAAAAAAAGAATCTATCACTTATTTTATCATATAGTTAAACCTCCCTAAATGTATATAGCTTGCATTTAAGGAGCACCAGATCCTTGGATTCAAGAATTACTAGGAATAGGATGAAAGTCAACTCAGTGCTCAATTTCCAGTCAAGTAAAAATTTTCTATCATTACTGTGATGCATTAATAATACCTACAGTGTGTTGTGGAATGTGAATGCAAGTGGATGAAGAAATTCTCTAACCTGAATGCATGGAGGAATACCAAGAAAACCCCATAACTCAAAACCAATTCTACGCCATTAGAACTTCATAAATTTGTGGGGTTTTTCTTTCTTTTTTTTTTAGAATTTTTTTGCTTTATTGCCCCAGAGCCCACACAAAATTTGAGTATTAACCATCAGCAACCCCAAAACCCCAAATCCTGTTCTTCTTTTTTTCTTTCTTTCTTTTTTTTTATTTTTTATTTATTTTCAGCATAACAGTATTCATTATTTTTTCACCACACCCAGTGCTCCATGCAATCCGTGCCCTCTATAATACCCACCACCTGGTACCCCAACCTCCCACCCACCCGCCACTTCAAACCCCTCAGATTGTTTTTTAGAGTCCAT